>NC_142783.1:34890000-35060000 GCF_988280905.1 Pimephales promelas | reverse complement strand
AAACAAAATGCAAAAAATCATAAAACAAAATGCAACAAAACATCATAAAACAAAATGCAAAAAATCATAAAACAAAATGCAACAAAACATCATAAAACAAAATGCAAAAAATCATAAAACAAAATGCAACAAAACATCATAAAACAAAATGCAAAAAAATCATAAAACAAAATGCAACCAAAAATCATAAAACAAAATGCAACCAAACATCATAACACAAAATGCAAAAAAATCATAAAACTAAATGCAACACATCATAAAACAAAACGACATAAGGCGAAATGCAACAATAAGCAACAAAACAAAACCAAACGTCACAAAATTACACAAAACCAAAACGCCACAGTACAAAATTCCACATAAAAAGCGGCAAAAAGGAATAAAAAAGTAATATGGTAGTTTGGTGAAACCATAAAAGTAAAAATTAAAAAAATTCTTTATTACTTTCTGAAGAAAATACCATTTCAGTCTTTCTATCTTTCATCTTTCACACTGTCCAAAATTAAACAGGTTTATTGGAATACAAAACAACAACAACAACAAAAACACATTTCAGTCCTTCTACTTCAAAATCCATTATTTTGTAATTATTTGTGAAATTTATCTCAATATAAAACTATTTCTGAAGCAGATTTCTCACGGGCTAGGACACGATGATAGAGGTTATTCTGGGGAAGAACTGATTTACACTAAATGACCTCATATTAAAACACCCTTCAGACAGCTCTGTTTATTAACCTCATCCTCTAAACTCATGTGTTGTTGTGTGTTCATCATCACGTCTCTCCAAAGACAATCATACGCGATTATCACACACACATCTCATACATTCAAGGTGAGGTCACACATTTGTGTGTTGTGGCTAATAATGTCAGGATGCATGAGGTCATTTCCTCTCCAAACAGAGTTAACAGTTTAACAGACGATTAATGTTCAGTAATGTGACAACAGAACCAAACTGAGACTTTGCATCGCTGACTGTTATTGAACTGAACTGAATCAACATAATAATATCACTATTGTCTTCTTTACAGCTGAAATATAATATATAATGTGTGTAGATGTGAGTGTGCAGATGTGTGGTGTGTGTGTGAGAGGCTCAGACCAGAGTCAGATGAGGTAGAAGTGTGTGTAGATGTGAGTGTGCAGATGTGTGGTGTGTGTGTGTGAGGCTCAGACCAGAGTCAGATGAGGTAGAAGTGTAAACAACACATTTAAGAGTCATTTGACCCGGGGTGGGAACAGGTAATCAGAGACTGACCTCAGTAAAGCCGCTTCTCGTTTCACCACCGGAGTAATGCCTGCCGACAGTCCACCAGAGAAAGTCACTAACCCTGCCAGACACAAACACACACTCGCAGCGCAACAGTACGTCTGATGTGTATCGCAACGGCAACATAATGCGTGTCTATCTGCGCAGATCATCTCAGACTCGTCATTTATTCAGCTCGCTCAGTTTCAAATAATGGTCATATTATCATGCTGCAACGATACAAAAAATGCAACAACATGCTTGAGTTACTGTAATGAATATGGCGGAGGTGTTGTGTAAATTATTAATCTGCAAAAGACCGTCGATATTAAAGATCAATCATTTCCATTCCAGAAGTCAGTGCAACACGAGCCATATATGAGGAGGGGATTCACACCGCGGCGCCTATCAATCCATGAAGGTCTCTTAATGTATATGACATTAATTATTTAAACCAGCAGCTGAGAGACTTTCCAAAGTCCCCAGACTGTGTGTGTGTGTGTGTGTGTGTGTGTGTGTGTGAACGATGAGCGTGTTGATCGTCCTCGTCCAGACAGACGTTATGGAATGAGAAATGATGTCAGATTCTTTAACAAAAGTATTGTCAATCAACTCTGACCAGACAGATCACCGACAACCCAGATGAGCTTCATTAGACAGTTAACCAACACAACTATCAGACACACACAACACTTCTCCACGCAAAGAGTTTTAATGCATCCCAAACTGAGTACACACGCTAAAAAATGAGTTGTTTCAACCCAAATTTGGGTCAAATATTGACAAACACAAATGTTGGGTTAAAAATGTAATAAAAAATGTACAGTTCAAAGTGAAAGTTGAGGTTGGGTTAGAACTTTAAATTAGATTTTTAACCCAACATTTGGGTTTGTCCATATTTTACCCAAATTTGGGCTGAAACAACTCAGTATTTTTTATTTAGTGTGTATCTAGATGCTTGAACCATGCATCAAAATGTCTGAAAATCATGTAAAACACACTAAAAAAAGTAGCCATTGTTACTTTAAAAAGCTTTTTATTTGATTCAACTCGTAAAAAAATATATTTTGTTAGTATAAATTTGTTAGTATTTGGGTTGAATCATCCATATTAAATAATATTTCTTATTTGAATAAGACCGGTTTTTAGATGTGATAATTGTAAATAAAGATGCAGAAGCTTTGATAAAAACACGTTTTAAATGCACAGCAAAAAAATATACATCTTGCATTTTATTGTACAGTCTAAAAATGCTGGGTTGTCAAATGTGGACAGACCCAAATGTTGGGTTAAAAATGTTAATTAAAAAATGTAATCCAATGGCTGGGTTTGTCCATATTTGACCCAAAGTTGGGTCAAAACAACCCAGCATATTTATTGTGAAAAACTATACTATTTACTTTTGCACAATAATACAGCAGGATTAAAAAAAATCTTCTGTTGTGGGGAAAATTTATCAAAATGAAGAAAGTTTATGCTTAAAAAAATCTGATAATGTGGTCGGAAAAATAAACTCGGTAAGAACTTTGAAATGTAACCATTACAAATTTATTTAGTTGTATTTAAGTTTATTCAGCAATACTAAATATTATTTCTGACAGGCAGTTCATTTTTAGGTTACCACTTTTTTTCAATGTATAAAATCAAATATGTCATTAAAATCAAATACATTAAATTATAAAATTTAAATTTTGACAGAAATGATGGGCTTTACGGCTGCACATGCATTGTATTTTCCTCCTGTTTATTTGATAGGGATCATTTTACCAAGGTTTCATTTGTTACAGTCTCATAAACAATACGTCTACTTGCAGCATTTCAGATCTGATGAACATCAGGGACACAAGTGAACAGGGTGTTTTCTGCTCCACATCCACCACAAGCCGAAGGTGTGTGTGTGTGTGTGTGTAAGTGGAAGGGAAATACGTGTGTCAGACAGGAGGACGTTGAGCATGAGGTGATAGTTGAACATTTAACCACATGAGTGATGTGAGGCATGACATCATCACCTGCTGCGCTAAAGTGTGTGTGTGTGTTTGTGTGTGTGTGACATTTGGAAAATCACACTGTGGTTCGGGCTCTTAATGTGTGAAAGAAAGACGACGACACACTGATTATTAACATTTTCTCGGCATTTAAATAAAACTAAAACTATTACAAATATTTCTCTAGATAAAAAAAAACAAAGTAGAAATTAAATATAAATACTTGTTAAAAAACTTAAAAGGAATGTTGAATGAAATCAGTTGGAACCTGAAAATAAGGCCTGTCAACATGATTAATTGTGATATAAAAATAAAAATTGGTATAAAAATGAATTTACTCGAATAATCACAATTCCTCACATGTAACATTAAATTTAGGGAACATTAGTTAATTAACTAACAGGAACTAACAATGAACAATGTTGAAATTAACATATGAATGTCAATCTTTAGTTTGTGTTAACTAATGTTGACAAATGAGAGTTTCCTAAAATATTTCATAAAGTAGTTAAAAGCGCTTTATAAATGAAGGCGACTTGACATAATAAATCTGATGCATTAAAAATGGCGTAAAAAATTTAGTTAAATATATTGTGACTTGAAAACTAGTTAAATTTACATGAAGCATGTTCTTAGCTTACCCGAAAAAACAACAACGTGCAAATCTGAGCACCGTTTCAGACATTGTTGAGAACGCTTATACAATTTCAAGATTTTAGCAATTTCTCTTTCCAAATATACACATTTTATTTCCTTGCTTGGACTTCTCAACGATTAGCAGTAAACTTTACAACTCACAGTTATGTGTGTATATGTGTGTGTGTGTGTGTGTGTGTTCAGCGTTGACCAGCGTTTCACCGCATTCCTGGGTGATGAGGTGACGCTGTTAACCGGTCTTTGATGTGAGTGTATCTAACGGCCGATCAATAGACGCTCATGGCGAGTAAACCCCACATCAAAGCGCATCAGTGTGCACACACACACACACACACACACACACATCCACACGAGTCCTCATCAGAGGAGTGAAGAGGTCCGTCTCCTCAGGCCAGACCGCGCTCAACATCGGCAGTCCAAGAACCAATCAGAAATTAAGCTGAAATTAGACCTGCATGGATAATCACAATTGAGAGATGTGTGTGTGTTGTTCATTAACTCGGAAACACACTGCCAGCGCGATAATATCAAATTCAGTCATTAGGTTAATACGTTTGGAATTAGAATAATCGTTTGAACTAATGGAACTGACACACACACACACACACACACACACATACACTAAATTTGCAGATATTTAGTGTGTGCTAAAGCAAGCAACTTTGTTTAAAGGGGACATATCATGCTAAATCCACTTTTTTAGCCCTTAAATGCATTTTGTTGTATATTTGGAGTGTTTATAAGTACACTGTAAAAAAATATTGATGGTTTAACTTAAAAAAGTAAGTAACCTGGTTGCCTTAAAATTGTAAGTTGATTGAACTGGAAAAAGTGAGTTAATACAATGAAGGAGATTAATTTAACCATCAGAAACTCAAAATTATATGTTATCTGAACTAAATAAAATTATTATAAAGTTGATTTGACAAAAGAAAAAATGTTGTGATTACTACACTGTAAAAAATGTTGTTGGTTTAACTTAAAAAAAGTAAGTAACCTGGTTGCCTTAAAATTGTAAGTTGATTGAACTGGAAAAAGTGAGTTAATACAATGAAGGAGATTAATTTAACCATCAGAAACTCAAAATTATATGTTATCTGAACTAAATAAATTATTATAAAGTTGATTTGACAAAAGAAAAAATGTTGTGATTACTACACTGTAAAAAATGTTGTTGGTTTAACTTAAAAAAAGTAAGTAACCTGGTTGCCTTAAAATTGTAAGTTGATTGAACTGGAAAAAGTGAGTTAATACAATGAAGGAGATTAATTTAACCATCAGAAACTCAAAATAATAAGTTATCTCAACTAAATAAATTATTATAAAGTTGATTTGACAAAAGAAAATATGTTGTGGTAACAAATCTTGAAAATATTTTTAGAGTGTACAGAAAAGATGAAATTATATCTTTATAATTCTGTTTTGGTCATATTTTTCAACCTGTTCCAATTTTTCTGTTCTCTGTGATGTTTTTTGAACAATTACGTCACAGTATTTGCAGCGGAACTGATGAATAAGGACATCGACTACCGGCCCAACACTTCAAGAAATCCGCCATTATTATTTCTCGCTGCGATTTTGTAGTCCGAGCTCAATGATGCAGACGTTACGAGAGGGCAAGTCAAAATGTTCGGTTGTCGGATGTAGTGACCCAAAGCAGTATACAACAACATCCGCCAGTATACAGAAGGGTTCGCCGATCGACTTGGTCTAAATGAGGGGTCGATTCCTTCTATCTTTGGAGACGAATAGAGCCTTTCCATAAGCTGTAAATATTAGGGATGCACGATATATCGGCCACATTATCTGTATTTTTAATGTTATCGTTATCGGCCCAACAAGAACATTTAGCCGATATCTAAAAGCCGATAAATAATGTATTATTTCCGTTCAACATGATGCTTTTAAATTGCTTGAAATACGATTGAAATCACTTTAAAAAGCAAAATGTGCAGCGCAAGTCTGTCATATCGGCCACACAACATTAAAATAAGAACATCATAATTGTGTTTGTATCTGGGCTTTTAAGGAGGAGACTTTTTTTGATAATCAGGCTCTCAAAAATTGTCTAAAAACATGGATTTTGATTTATCGGCCGATATATATTTATCGGCTTTCAAATACAAAGAATTATCGTATCGGCCAAAATTGTCATATCGGTGCATCCCTAGTAAATATCGTTAATAAAAATAAAGTACTTTACTTTCTTAAAACACATGGTGGTCATGGTTTAGCAGTACCTGTGTCTTTTCTTTGTTTCACGTCTGCAGTATTATTGTTCTTGAGTTTCATCAATGATCATTTAGATGCTGTGTTTTCTCATTTTGATTTTTATGTAATATTCTAATTTTGGGGGGGTTTCATAAACTGTAGGGCTGGGTATTGACACAAATTTCACAATTCGATTGCAATTCGATTCGATTTCGATTCAGATTCTCTTGAGCTGCGCCAGAGCGATCTCACGCCACAGCGCCAAAACACTATTTGTGTTTTTGAATTTCTAAAGAAAATGGACGTAATTTGAAAATTGAGACTTTGTTTCATATCAATAGTAACAAAGGACAAATATTATTGCGATTTTTTTGATGCGCGCAGCCGCGATACACTGTCCCATTTATTCAAATGAAACAGGATGACTAATCGATTCTTGAGATTTAATAATCGATATCGGTTCGTAAAAAATGATAATCGATTAATATCGAGAAATCGATATTTATTACCCAGCCCTAATAAACTGTAACCCATAATCATCAAAAATATAACACGATGCATGATATTGTAATTTTCCGAGTTGCACCTGTAGCTGAGTGGAGGATCGACGCATCCTCAGGAGAGCAGGAATGAAATATAAGTGGGGAAAAGTCTAGTCTAGGATCTGAATCCAGATCATCCTCGCATCAGGGTGGTCCGACACACTCCGGTGTGTGTTCAGATGCGGTCGCTTCTCTGCTGAAATCTTTCATCTGAACCCAGCGTGGCACAGCCGATCACCTCTGATGTTCACATCTAACAGCTCCAGCATCTCCACACACACTGATATGGGACACACACACACACCTTCAGATCAGCAAGACAATGACCTCTGTCCTGTTGTCCTCGATCAATAGCTGGAGCACGCTTGATCTCAACGAGGTTCATCTTTTGTTTTCTGGGATGTTATCAGAGGCCTCGGGCAGAGTCAGCGGTCGGACGAAAGAATATCTCGCTGAGTTTGAACACGTCCATCATAACAGCACGCGCTGACCTCCTGACACACATATTAATATTACATGTGTGGCCACTAATGGCATTCTGACATCTTCCATCACTGAACAGAAATCATTGGAGGAACTAAATCATGTGAGACACCTGAGAGACTAATGCCTTGATCTGGACCTCCGGCTAGCTCTGCATCTTTAGTCAATGTGTGTGTGTGTGTGTGTGTGAAGCATCCTAAGGAGGCAGATGAAAGCAACAATATTGATTTATGTGCTGCAGACAAATATAACCTGAGAGAAAGAGACTCAGCCATAAACACACTGATCCCTCATCTCCACAGGAGACCAGCCGCTTTACTCTGAAGATCACAAAACTGACTTTCGGATCAATTTGTATTTTTCTAACTTTATTTGTGTGTGTGTGTAAGTTACATCATTAAGCCAAGTTAAGTCGAGTTATGAAAACATTATTTCTGATGTTTAAAAAGTCATTTTTTTAAAAATGTTTAAAGGGATAGTTCACTTTGAAATTAATTTTTGGTATGTTTTATCTTACCATCCAAGATGTAGGTGTCTTTGTTTCCACAGTATTTTCAATTTTGACATTTTTCGGTCAAACCGTTGTTGTCTATCAGTCATACACTGGAGGCTAAGGGGGTCCACCAAAGAGCAGCACAGAGAAGTCCAAATTAAACATGATTTAATGACTCGTAAATGTAAGTACACATTGATGGCCTAAGACACGAAACGAGCGGTTTCAGGGCTCCAGACTGCGACCAAATGGTCGCATTTTGCGACCAAAATTTGAGAGTGTGCGACTGAATTTTACATCCAGTCGCACATGTGCGACCAGTAAATTTGCCACACGTTAAACGCATGGTAAAGCGTGGAAGGGGGGCGTCAATGAATCCGTGACAAGAATAGCGCGCGTAAACGTCTGTGGGAAGGAGACGGAGACAAATATTACAACCTGATGTGCGTCTGAGCAATCAGCGATCTATCGACTCGTTAGTCGTTACCTAGCAGCGAATGTAAACAAAATGAAAGTGGAACGAAAATACGCCACTCATAGCTATGATTAGGACTGTGGAGCTGCAGCAGCGATCCGAACCATTGACAAAATAAAGCCCCGAACTTGCCAGTCGCGGGTCGATCTTGCTCACGCAACACTGTTACTAGATCCAGTAAAGAAATCCATTGAATTCGCCTCAGAATTAATAACATCAACACCACGAGATCCAGTGAGAAACACTCCGATTCGGCGCAGAGTTCTGTTATAAACCATATCAAATCAAACAGCGCTGACGTGGAAACCAGGAGAAACACTTGACGTTAGGCTTTCAGTCCACAAATCAGCCTAACAGAACCATGGATTTAGGCTAATGTAGTAAGTTAATTCTAACCATAAATATGATAATGTGTAAGAAATTATCAAATGCTTACAAGTAGCCTACTACACATCTTTTCCCAGCACTTCAATAATATCATATTTGTATTTTTTATGTGATTACCAACACATTTTTTGTTCATCCTTTAAAGATTGTCCTAAAACGAAAAATTAAGATGTTGGAAAACTCTTATTTAAACACAAAAAATAATAATAGGCTACCATTGTAAACAGGATGTTTATTGGCTATTTTCACTCCATAATCCATATACATATTTCACTACTTTTATTAATTAATATTAAGACATTATAAATGATAGTAACTAAAGTTAATTTCATCTACTTTCATCTACACCCTAAATTAAGCTTAGTGATTTATTGTCAGCCTCCGTGCTACCACATTTTTATTTTATTTTATTTTTTTGTAGAACTCGCTGTGAGTTCTCATTTGAGGTGATGCTGCCCTTAACTTTGAGTCTGGAGCCCTGTGAACTTAAAATAAAACAGCATATCATAATGTCAAGTCTATTTATTATTAAAGAATTTGTCAGTATTACAGTTATTTTGGGGGAAATTTGAATAATTGCTTTGCAAGCTGATTTAAGGTGTGCCCCTAAATTTTCTGCTTGCGCTCCTAAAATTTTCAGTCAGGGGCAACAGCGCTCCTAGTAAAAAAAGTTAGTCTGGAGCCCTGGGTTTGTGTAAGAAAACCAACAGTATTTATATCGTTTTACCTCTTGTAATCACAGCCATGACAAAATGATCTGACGGCACGGGCGCTTCGGTCTGGAAGTGATCGCTTGCGCGCCGACGTCACTCAATATTTACAAAGAGATTTGGGAAGTTTTAACTTTCACTGAACATATTTAGATATACGGGAAACCGCAATGGAAGACGATTTCGATATATCTAAATATGTTTAGTAAAAGGTAAAACTTCCGAAATCTCCGTGTAAATATTGAGTGACGTCACATGCAAGCGATCACTTCCGGCGTAACATTGAACTGATTCAGTTCGGTTCAGTTGGACATTGAACAACTGATTTAGATCACTGTGATTACACGAGGTAAAAACGATATAAATACTGTTGGTTTTCTTACACAAACCGCTCGTTTCGTTTTTAATTTGGACTTCTCTGTGCTGCTCTTTGGTGGAGCCCCTTAGCCTCCAGTGTGTGACTGATAGACAACAACGGTTTGACTGAAAAATGTCAAAATTGAAAATACTGTGGAAACAAAGACACCTACATCTTGGATGCCCTTGAGGTCAGATAAAACATATCAAAAATTAATTTCAAAGTGAACTATCCCTTTAAGGGAACATTATATTTAATCTTTCTTCAAACATTATGGGAACGGTGCTTTTGAACGTTCTCTGACTGCTCTGAAACAAGTGACGTTTAAAAAACGATGAACGATGTACAAACAAAAGTGTTGTGCTAATGTTTTGAGAGTGTTATTAAAGACCAGATAACTCTGAACAAATTGTAGTGATGTCACCGGAAGAATGTTTGTCAAAGTTTTGAGAACATTCCCCATTTGCTTTGAGAACTGTGAAATAAACGATATTTTAAAGGAGTGTGGAAATAATGTTTAACCACACTGCTGTGCTTCTGTCTTTGAGTCATTCATTGTACATCATTCTCAGTCATTGTTTTTTATTTTACGGCTCAAGCTCATTGCAAACAGACATTCCCACACCTGTGTATGAGACACACACACACACACACACTCGTCTCCGCAGGATCCTGACCTCTAACCCGGGCTGATAATCTGCTCTATTCAAACGCTAATGCAAACATGCTGACCCCGCGCTTCTGAAGACCGAACACCTGAGTGATGACATCATCCTCCTGTCCTGCTGTGAAGCGCTTTACACATCAATACACTCAGCCTTGACTGTTCTGAGACACACACACACACACACACTTTTTTTTTTAGACTGACTGTGTGTGTGTGAGTGAGTGTGTGTGCCTACTTAACTATATTTTGGGGACAAATTTGTACCCAGAAGTGACCAAATCCTGACAAAGTTTCCAAAAACCCTCTTTTAGGAACGTCATCATTTGTAAATCTGGTCAAGAGTTATGAAGAGTTATGGTTTAAATGTCAAAGGAATACACAAATTAGAACAAAATGGCAAAAAAAAAAAATGTGTCCAAAATAATCAAGTGATCAACAAATAAAAAAAAAACAAAATAATTAATTAATTAAAATAATTTAAATACCAATAAATACATAAAAATAAATGAAAATAAATAAAAGTATAAAAATAAAGAAATTAAAATAATTTTTAATTATTATTATTATTTTTTTTAAAGCAGAAAGTTATTTTTGTGATGGGTAGATTTAGGGGTTGGGTTGGTTAGTGTGTGTGTGATGGGTATATATATCCTAAACCTTAGGGTTAAAATATACAGTTTGTACAGTACAAAAACCATTACGTCTGTGGAATGTCCCCATTTACATAGCTAGTAAGTGTGTGTGTGTGTGTGTGTGTAGGTTCCAGGCTAATGAAGTCATCCCTGCATCTTTAACCTCTGTGTTTTGGGATGTCTCGTGTGGTTTGGTCTTCTATCCGCATTCACAACTCTAGATTAGCATATCTCTCTCATTTCTCTCAGATTAATAACAAACCAAAAACCACATTATACTTCAAACACAACGACGAGTGTTTCACAGCGGGAATCTAGGAGAGATGAAAACACACACAGTTACAGTTCTCACAGATGAGTGACGGTGGTATTTTATCATCATTTATGACATTATACTTTTTATTAATATTTTTTTGTGTGTGTTTGTCAAAGTCTCTATCATATCCTCTACGACTATTCAGATATACCCAATTGCATCACAGAAAGGATCTCGTGTGCCTACATATACCAATTTGTCGATGACTGTGTGGGGCTGTTTTGTATTTTTCTGTTCTCTGTGTTTCTTTTTTGTTGTTGTTGTTTTTTATGTTTTTTGTTTGTTTGTTTTCTTCTTCTTTTTCCCCTTTCCTCCTTCTGTATTGTAGATGTGCCTCACTGAATCTTACCTGGTATGTGTTACTGTTTTGTTAATCTGCAATAAAAAAAAAAGGAAAATCCATCAGCGATGGGGAAAAAAAAAAAAATTTCTGTTTCTTTATTTTCAATATACTATATTACAAAACCCAATACATGACTAATGAATATGAAATAAAAGCTTATAAAAATGATAAAAACTTCTGATGGAATACATTTTTAGTAGTTTTCATTTTTATCAAGTCAGGTTTATGATCTCTATAAAGCCTACATAAACAAACAACACACACAAACTCTCTCTCACACACACACACTAACACATGCATACTGAGACACACACAGACGAGCACACATACGAGCACACACACACACGAACACACAAACACACACATGTATATATTAAAGTTGAATAATTTTGTTGTCGATGTGTCATTTTTAGGGATGCACCGATATGACAATTTTGGCCGATACCGATAATTCTTTGTATCTGAAAGCCGATAACCGATATATCGGCCGATAAATCTAAATTTTTGAGAGCCTGATTATAAAAAAAAGTCTCCTCCTTTAAGCCAAGATACAAACACAATTATGATGTTCTTATTTTAATGTTGTGTAGCCGATATGACAGACTTGCGCTGCAGATTTTGCACTTTAACTGGATTTTACATTTTAAAGTGATTTCAATCGTATTTCAAGCAATTTAAAAGCATCATGTTGAACAGTGCGCATCTAAAGTGCCTCAGCTGAAGGAAATAATACATTATTTATCGGCTTTTAGATATCGGCTAAATGTTCTTGTTGGGCCGATAACGGTAACATTAAAAATGATCATATATCGGCCGATGCCGATAATGTGGCCGATATATCGTGCATCCCTACTCATTTTTATCAGATTGTATTTTTGTATTTTAAAACATCCATAAAGTTTTATTATTTTCAGTTTTAATGCTGAAACAAAAATGAGAAATTTTGCCTTGGAATGAAAACCATCAGAATAGAAAATGAATAAAAATAAAATAAATGAAACTTAATTTCAGTAAGATGTACTATGACCCCGGATCTCCTGTAGAGTTTTCACACCTCACTTCTAAAGTCTCTCGGCTCTTCACACACGAGTGCCGCTGATCCAGGACCTGTCCTCGCCTCACATCACGGCCTCGGGTGTCTTTTGTCTTTTGTCCCGTGACTGAGAGGAACACAGGAGGTCTGGAGACACCCGCGACCCACACACCCACCCACACACACACACACACACACACACTGATGATGTCATGATCACTCGCAGTGACGGAGCGTCTGGACGGAGAACACACACATTATTAAGCCGCGCAAAAGATGAAAACACTAATAAGAGAAAGATGATGTTCAGCACAGCTGATTATAGCTCACACTTTATAGCTTTAATTAATACTTTGAATGTTTTCATTTGAATTTTTTTTCTATTTTAATTTTAACTGTACTTAAAGTTTTGGTTTTGATTAAAAGTTTTAATTTAGTTGTTTTCTAATTTGATTTGTTTCTGTGGTTTTATTAAGTCAGGCTTCCAAATATCCTGTGTTATTTTAGATTGACAAATATACTATTATAGTTATTCATAGTTTCAATAAAGAATTATTTTTAATAGACTTTTTTTTTTATTTCAAGTTTTAGTAGTTTTGTTGCGTTTATGAACACGTTCAGCATCACAAAAGATGAAAACACACACGCAAACTAATGAGAAAAACATGTTTAGACTCACACAGATTATCATTTATATGCATTACAGTTTTTATTAATTCTTTGAGTGTTTTTATTTTTATATTTTCCATTTTAATTGTGCTGTGTGTTAGTGTCATTGTGATTATTTAATACTTTCAGTTCAGTTTATCAGAACTTAGATTACCACTCTATTTTACTGTGTCCTTTTTACCACAGTAATAACAGTAAATTATGCACAATTACATGCAACTAACCCTCATCCTAATCCTACCCTATCCCTAAAGTAGTTATTCCACGGTCTGGTGAATACTCGATTCTGATTGGCTGTGGGGTGTCCATTAAAAAGTGATAGAGGACACCTAGTAAAGGAGTTCTGGTGAAACTGTTTACCGTTCAAAATTAATGAATAAATGCGCTTTCATTACCCTGAAAAATTTCACTGGAGTAAAAATGTGCAAAAAAGCCCATTCAGAGCCTGAACACACACACACACACACACACACACACACACACACACATTACATTTGTTCGTTTCATCACAAGCTTTAATCCTAGACAGAAACGCTGTGTGATGAGATCTCATAATGAACTATTATCAGTGTGTGAGTGTGTGTGAAGCAGAATCAGCTTCTCCACGAGTGTGTGTCTGAACAGAAGTAGCTCAGTTTTTAAAAGAAATCACGAATCACACGTGGATCTTCCCTGATAACATCAGTAAACACACTCCACAACGGAGACTCGCTCGGGGATTTTCCACTGGTCACATGACCTTCTTATTCTTCACATGTAAACGTGAGTTTTATGCGTCCGAGTCGTCAGTGACGAACTCTCCATCATCTCTGTGTGCATATGAATATGGAGATATTGGTCATTTCTCTGGATGTTTGTTTGTTTGTGGCCGATGTCCAGTGTAAAGTGCCACCCTGTGACCTTGTAAAAGAAAACCAATCAAATATTAATGGCAGAAACACGAGCGGCTGCTTTGTTTTGGCCATTTAAAAGCTCCTGGGGTCATAAATTATGTTTACTCGTTTCTCGGCTCCTGTGGGAGATTCGCTCAGATTTATATCAGCGACGAGTGATGCGGATCAATCTGAAATGGCAAACTGAGGACATCCACATGCATGAACACACATCTCTTCACATCTATCTTAATCATGAGATGGAGACGTTAGAAATGCCAGAGTTATGGTTTAAATGTCAAAGGAATACACAAATTAAAACAAAATGGCAAAAAAATGTGATCAAAATAAATAAGTGATCAAAAAAATCAAAAATAAACAAAAAAATTAATTAATTAAAATACCAATAAATAAATAAAAATAAATGAAAATAAAAGCAACAATGCATTTTTTTTAAATGTAAGAAACTAATAAAAATGTATTAAAATTAAAATATTAACAAATGAAAAATAAATAACAAATACAAATAAATATAATTGACAAAAACAAACAAAAAATGATAAACAAACAAATAAATACAAGTAAATAAATATAAAAATACCAATGAATAAACTATAAAACATATATTTAAAGGGTATGGCTGCAATGAAAAGTAAATCCCTTTGGTACAAAAAAGGCTCACGAATGCAATTATTATACGCCAAACAATGATTGAACATGGCCGTCACTGCTTCTGTTCCCATGTGCAGTTCAATACCTGGACCGTTTTTGATCAAAAGTGAAAAAAATTATATTTTAAATAAATGCAGTTCTTTTGAACTTTCTAATCGTCAAACAATCCTGAAGAATAAAATAAATCACAATTTCGTAAATGTTGATCATCAGATCCTCATATTAGAGTGATTTCTGAAGGATCATGTGACTACTATACTAATTTACTACTTTATATTCACATAGGAAATAGCTGATTTTCTATATTTATTTTATATATATATATATATATATATATATATATATATATATATATATATATATATATTATTCTATTTATTTATTAATTTTTTTATTCTATTCCTTTTTAACAAATAAATGCAGCCTTGATGAGCAGAAAATATTCAAAATCCTTCCCAACCCTCAGCTTTTGTACAGTTGTGTATCTCATGTTTGCGTCTATGCACTTACAGACGCTTCTGTCCAAACACAACAACAAAAACAATATTTCATGCCCATTTATTTATTTGCCAAGTAGAAATGCATGAAACTGAAAGAGTTTTGATCAGTCACTGTTGATCATTACTGGTTTATTTAGTTTGGTTTATTTACCAATAAAGTCAGCTGTCTGTACATTATCACACACTATTTAAAACGCATTCTCTCTCTCTCTCTCACACACACACACACACACACACACAGCTGTTGAATGTTGATTGACAGGTCTGACCCCGTTTCCATTCATACAGACAGCTGTTCTACGGGCATGTAGAAACCTGCACTGGACACACACACACACACACACACACACAATATATAAAAAGTAGACATTCTACTTTACAGAAAAAAAGTCTCTGTCCAAAATTGATTTTCCCTCAAATCCCATAATGCAATGGTGCCCCGTGTCCACTTTACGGGCCAGTGATCACAGGCGATCACAGGTGTTAATGAGTGTGTTACACACAGACGAACATGTTAATGAGTGTGTTACACACCGCAGCGCATTAATGAACCAGAGACATCACGAGCAGACGCTCGATAAAAGCCTCGATCGATTCGTTCTTTAACGTGAAGTCGTTCATATCCAGCATGATGTTTCTCTGCGCATTAATTTCATCACTTTAATGACATCACACACATGTAACGGTTATTACACACTTTATGGGGCTTTTAATGCTGTATAATAAGCTAATGTGTGTGTGGAAGCGTGTCTATAAACAATAGCAGATATTCAGAAATCAAAACTCGTCCTCCTCACACAGTGATCAGGAACATTACATAAAGAGCTGGATGTAGCCTAGTCAGTGTTCAACTTTATATTTCAGCATGTTGTGAAATGCTGATATTATCGAAATGATTTGTGTAATTTGATCAAACAGGATGAATGTTTTACAGAGATAACCCGACTAAACCACAGAATCAGTCACACACTCCCTGATGCTGTTCCTGATAACTCGTCCATATCGAAATATTCTCATATTGATAAACTTGCTCTTGTTGTGGTTTTGTTGAAGAAAAAAACAGCGGTCCATTTATTTTTATAATTGTAGTATAACAATGCAATTATTTGTTAAAGTTGATGAAAGTATGATGAAATTAAAGGCTTGTATAGATTAATCAAAATGCTTCTTATTGCCTTGTCATGACTCATGTGTAATTATATATTGCTCGAAATAAATAAATAAATAAATAACCAATACATTTTGGGCTGATTTTAATATTAGTTTATTTAGCTCAAGTGATGTGACACACACATCTTTTATTATTAAAACCCAAAGCTCTATCATGTGCGCAAAATTCTTCATTCAGAGGCAAAAATGGCTAACGTCTCCTTTACGCTTTCCTCTTTTTTTGTGATGAATTTAATTCTTTTATTTAATCCCTTAGACTTATAAATAGGGTTAAAACAGTGCAAAATTCTGACTTATTCAAAGATATGATGTAACCTCACTGTGCTTTTCTTTCTTTTTCTTTTCAGAGTTATTATATATTTTGATGTGCACAAATCCAGGATTTTTTGGGGGGGTTTCCTTCTGTTGTTTATATATATAGAGTTCAGATGCAAAAGCCTCTAAGTACCATTTGAAATTTTCTTCTAAAATGATGATTTTATCAAGCTTGTATATTTAAGTTCAGTAATTTCACTTAAATGGCAATGAAGATTACCTATTAATTGTCATTTAAGTGAAATTACTGAACTTAAATATACAAGTTTGATAAAAATGGTCATTTTAGAAGAAAATTTCAAATGGCATTTAGAGGCTTTTGCATTTGAACTCTTCATATATTGTTCAATGAAAGAGCAACAACCACAAAATGTATTAGTTCTTCCATAATAATAATAAAAAAACTTGTCCTGCTGTTTTCCCTCCATAATGATGTCACTTCCTGGAGGATGATGTCATAAAGGAAATATTTATTTTTAGTCATCTGGATTTGCAAGTCCAACACTAGAATCCATTAATGTGAAATGACTGTACAGTAACACTAGAGGGCGCTGTCACGCTACAGTTAAATTACATGAGAGAAAGTCTAAGGCCTTCAACAGTCATACAGCAAACCCATCTAATCTGGTGCCTATTACTCACCAAACTAAAAAGTGAGACTGTTAAGTTAGCACTTTTAAACATCCACTCACTTAAAAATAAATCACTTCTAGTCAATGATTTAAAAACCACATACAACCTGGACTTATTCTGGATAGTCCATCTGGCGCGTGTAATGATGACGATTCTCTCTGTCCAATCAGCAGTCGGCATTGTTTTCACGTCACATTTTAGTATCGGCTCAGCTCGCATTAGTTCCCTCAGTACCTCGCCGGAGGTGGTAAAAAAGTACCCGAAAGCAGGTACAGTTACAACATCTACACAGTGGAAAACCAAACAAAGGTGAGCCGAGTGGAGCTGGTAATGTGTAGTGGAAAAGAGCCATTTGAATAAGCAAATATCATTTGGGAATTACCCATCTTTCGGTTATCTGGGTATTGTGTTAAAAGGTGCTCCACATATTTTACTTATCGTTATTTACAGGCCTCCAAAATACTCTCCAGCTTTCCAAAACTGCTATCAACAATTTCCTCTGAGATTTTAACATTCACATAGATAATGCAGAAAACAATATGGCAAAAGAAATCAAAACTGTTTTAAAAACGTTTGATCGGACTCAGCATGTACATCGTGGACACACTCTAGATTTACTAATCACTAAGGGTCTAAAGATCTCATCGAATATTATTAAGGATGTCTGATAATTTCTGTATTTTCTTTGATATATTGATCTCTCCTGCCATTATAGCTAGATCTGTCCGTCAAGAAGAGATGCTTAAAGAAGGAGTTCACTTTAATAAAACTTTTGCTGATAATTTACTCACCCCCGTGTCATCCAAGATGTCCATGTCTTTCTTTCTTCAGTCGAAAAGAAATTAAGGTTTTTCAATGGGGTCCAAACGGTCCAAGGTCCAAATGAGAGTTTCAGTGCAAACTGTTCAAAGGGCTTTAAACGATTCCAGACGATGAATAAGGGTCTTATCAAGGACCCTTCGAGTCATGACTCAAAAAAAGATTCGTTCATTTTGATGAACGAGTTCAAACAGGAGAGTCACGAACGCGCATCACAGAACAGAGCAAGGCGAGCATTTTAGCTTATAAAACTTAAACTTTTTTATTTATTTATTAAATGAGCGATCGTTTTGCTTGATAAGACCCTTATTCATCATCTGGTGTCGTTTAAAGCCCTTTGAAGCTGCACTGAAACTCTCATTTGGACCTTGAAGCGTTTGGTCCCCATTGAAGTCCATTATATGCAGAAAATCCTGGAATGTTTTCATCAAAAACCTTAATTTCTTTTCGACTGAAGAAAGAAAGACATGGACATCTTGGATGACATGGGGGTGAGTAAATTATCAGCAAAAGTTTTTTTTAAAGTGAACTACTCCTATAATGAATTTCTCTGGGCATCCAATCTCACGCAGAATGAGCCAGAGCCCGGTGCGGGGAACTGAGTCGAAGGCTTTCGTGAGGTCAATTAAGATCATATAAAGATCAAGGTGTTGTTCTCGGCACTTCTCATAGCAGTAAACACCATGTTGTGTGTTTTGGTTGTTTTGCTGTTGTCGGCTGTAAAGACCTTTGAAATCATGTGGTGAAGGGATATAGAGCTGTAATTCGGTCGAGACCTGCCGGAACTACTTTAGCCGCGAGTTTCATTAAAAATAACTGCACACCTTAGAATGTTTATCAACCAATCAGATTCAAGCATTCAACAGCCCTGTGGTATAATAATATTTATTCTCACAAACATTAGGCTACTAATGAAATACATTGATCCATCTGAAAATGTTGAAAATTAAGATTTTTGGCTCAAACATTTAGCAATCATTATCCAGTGCAGAGTTTTATAATATTCTCACCGAGTCAGGCCCAAAAACAACAAGATAAATGCCAGTTTTGTTGACATTGTTTTGCGATGTTTCTATAAAACTACGAATTCCCTCAGTGGAAACAGTTAACACATTTCTGGTGATTGTTAATAAAATACTGTTATTGTGGCAGGATTGAATTGTGCTGAATGTTAGATTTATTAATGTTATAATCGCCCTGCTGTCTTGTATGTTTGAACATGAGCATATCAGAGACACAAACTATACTGAACATCTTTTAGAGAACAAATTTGCATCTTCAGTATGAAACTAAAGGCCAAGCATCATATATTTGCATGCTTATTAGATTTATCATTTCAAGGTAAATCATTCAGAGAGATAAAGATACATATTTGGTTGAATAAAATACACAAAAAGCCTGGCTTAAACCTCACTTTTATATCTAAAACCTCTGATCTTCATCATTCTGAAATCACCTTTAGTTCTATAAGCACTTTATTAGGATACAAACAAATAGTACTTTTATTCTGCGTTTAATGTATTTGGTTTTAAAGCAGCTTTACAGTGATTAAATTAAATTATGCTGTAATTATCTTTAAGATGTGTGTGACCATCACATGACCGTAAAAGAGCTCTCACAAACCTTATTTTACAATGGATTTGTACTGGAATAGTAAAGAGTGTCACTAAAGGATACAATATGATGAACAAGTCTAAGATTGTTTCACGTATGACCATCATTGGCCTAGAAAGAGACTGTACGACTGCTGGCCTTTTCTTGCAAGAAAATAAACCTCAAAGACAATCGGAAATGTTTGTCTCTTATTCAGTGATAGACTTTTGTAAGCTCAAAAAAGTAAATATATCTAAAAAGATTATTCATCATGATGAACTTTCAGTGGCTCTCAAAAATCATCAAACTGATAATGTCATTCATTGCGTGACCAAAATACCAAAACAAGTGTCATTTATAGTGAAAAACGCACTTTAGAAAGAACACATTGTTTCGTTCTTTCAAAGAATTCATTTGAATCTTATCATGATTCATGATATCATGATTTCTATTATTACTCAATATATGATTATTTGTATATTAGTGTATATATTTGTATATATAGTATATTTTATATACGTATGTAGTTCTCTGAACAAATGTGACATTATAAACTGGACATAAATGTAAAAGTATATTGAAATTTACAGTGAAAGCCCACAATAACATGTTTTGCATGCATGCAAATAAACCGTATGTCATTGTTCCAGCGGCTCTGAGCTGCGGATCATAATCGTACGGCTTCATATGTGAGCGGATGAATCTCTCTCTCCTCTTGGACTGTGGACTTTACATCTCAAGAATGTAAATATCAAATGCTTTAAGATTTATGACTAATATCTGTAGAAAGAAACTCAACTCTTGTGTCTCTCTCAGGCTGTTTTGGGGAATTATGTCTGGGGAAAAGCTGAATCTGCTGTGGCTGATGATCGTCTGCTGTGCTTCAAGCCAGATAAGTATGTTGCTTTAAACTTTAAAGAAAGTCTCAATGAACATGTTTTTAGATGCGCAGAGCCTCATTATGATGTGTTTGTTTGTGCAGGCTGTTTGAAGATGATGCTCATTGGTGATAATTTGTCAGATGCCCAATACCCAAATAGATCAACTTGCGCAGGTAGATGTGAAATAAACTGCATTTTTATCTTCTAAAATGTTGTGACGACTGACATATTCATAGAGATAATACCTTTTTATTCCAGCTATAAAGCTGACATGTCCATCTGCTTGTGAAACACTGATAGGGAATTTTTGCATAATGACCGTTCAACCGGAAACAACCTCCCTGGGTAACAGTGGTATTTTTGTATTATATACTGTTATCATTTTTATTAATATTTAGAATTAGCTTTTGTTTTTATATTTTCAGTTTGCATTTAAATTTTAGTTAAAGTTTTATTAATTTTGTTGTTATTTTGTAACTTTTATTAGTTTTAGTTGTTTTTAAGAATTCATATTTAGGTTTCTTTTACATTTATTTCACTTTAATTTTAGATATTTAGTACTTCAACTTAAACTTAGGCCTATTTTATGTAAGTTAGCTGCCATGGCAAAATCTTTAAATTTTAAGTTTTTAATTATATATATTTATTAATTAATTATATATATATATATATATATATATATATATATATTAGGGCTGTGCAAAAATTAATTGCGATTAATCGCATCCAAAATAAAAGTCTGTGTTTAAATAATATATTTGTGTGTGCTGTATATAATTATTTTGTATATATAAATACCTATGCATGCATGTATATACTTAAGAATTATTTGCACTTAAATTCTGTATATATATAAATATATAATCTATATTATATAAATATAAATATTTTATATATGAATAACACATTTTCTTAAATATATACATGCATGTGTGTGTATTTATATATACAAAATAATTATATACAGCACACACAAATATATTATGTAAACACAGACTTTTATTTTGGATGCGATTAATAACAATTAATTTTTGCACATCCCTAATATATTTATATTAAATATATATATTTATTTATTAATATTTTATTAAGTAAAGATCATGTTCCATGAAGATATTTTGTAAATTTCCTACCGTAAATATATAACAAATTTATTTTTGTGAGTGAATGCAGAAAAATCGCGAACATAAATGCACAATCTTGTGTGTGTTAGATGTTTACATTTTTTTTGCACCCTCAGATTCCAGATTTTCTAACAGTTGCATCTCGGCCAAATACTATTCTAACAAACCATATATAAATTATAAATCTAAATAAAATAAAAATGACCCTTTTGACTGGTTTTGTGGTACAGGGTCACAAATGTTAAAATGTTCTCTTGTGTTTCCAGGAAAATGCACAACAGACTTTTTTAATATAACAAACAAGTTGGGGAACTATGAAATCAGAATGAATGAGACGGTTGAAGACATACAAATGTGGTTTTTAACAAAGGAATCTAAATGTCTGCCATCAGCGGTCCTGAATATAAAAGGTGCGTGTCGTCAGGCGCAGTGTAACACACACAACACCGCATGAGTACAGCAGGCACACTTCTGTGTTTTCACCAGTGGTCGCTGCTGTCAGTCATTATGACGTCATCGCTGTTGATAATATTTAGATTTTTGATATTTCTGAACATTCTAGAAATCAATGCAAAGCTAAAATAGAACAAACGCAAGACTGAAATTCTATATTAATCATAATATTTAAATGGAGTAAATATGCAATGAGACACAGCAGATCATGGTACAACCACAGACTATTTTACACTAGTTTAGATTATTATATTTAGCAAGTGTTGTAATAATTTCATCTCTTCCCTTCCGCTTGATCCAGATCATAGTGTGACTTGTCAGAACAACAGCCCCCTGCTAACCTGCGCACCGACAAGCCAGACCACCACCTGCAAATCAAACACAAGAATATGTAAGATTTGACCCTCTTCTACAGTAAAATCCTCATTATCTAGAAGCATAGAATAGCATAAAAATGAAAGTAGAAGCCTCATTCGTTCGTTCTAAAGTCTAGGCCTACATAATATGATTGGGCTGGTTAGACTGGTTCAATCATTTACATGATCCTTTCAATGGGAAAGTCCAATTTTAGATCAAGTTTAGTAACAGTACCACAAAATTCCATGTATTTCGCAGCCTTTCTTTTAATATCAACATGACACCATATATTTGGATATATTAGCATAAATAACAAGATAAGGATTATATGAAAACACATTATGTTGCAGGGAGAACTGAAGGAATTTTGTGAAAAGTATTTATAGAAAAAATGTAAATGACGGCAAAATAATAAAACTAAAAAAAAAAACAATTAAACAATAATATCACATTAAAAATAGGGACTAGTAAACATGACTTAAAGGAGTAGTTCACTTAAAAAAAAACAAAAAACTTTTGCTGATAATTTACTCACCCCCATGTCATCCAAGATGTCCATGTCATTCTTTCTTCAGTCGAAAAGAAATGAAGGTTTTTGATGAAAACATTCGAGGATTTTCTCCATATAATGGACTTCAATGGGGTCCAAACGGTTCAAGGTCCAAATGAGAGTTTCAGTGCAAACTGTTCAAAGGACTTTAAACGATTCCATCCAGACGATGAACAAGGGTCTTATCAAGCGACATGATCACTCATTTAATAAATAAATAACAAAGTTTAAGTTTTATAAGCTCAAATGTTCGCCTTGCTCTGTTCTGTGATGCGCGTTCGTGACTCTCCTGTTCGAACTCGTTCATCAAAACGAACCAATCTTTTTCAGAGTCATTTGGTTCATTCAACGAACGAAACGAATTGACTCAGAAAAAGATTTGTTCATTTTGATATAATGAATATAAATATGCATATTTTTCTTACACATTTGTGATTGATATTCACTGACATTCTGTGGTGTTTTATTCCTGCCTTTTAATACCTTTATGCTGTTCTTAGTATACAAAGATGTACAAATCATAACACTGTGTCTGACACAATTATGTGCTGTCATTATTTATCGAGGTTGTTCGGAATTACGTTCTGTTAATCCTGGAGAGAAATGTAAAAATGCAACATTTGCCAATGATACATGCAGTGGTGAGTCTGTGTCTATAAACTACTTACAACTTCACACACCCATCACATCAAAATAAATAAAGTAGGCCTACAGCATGTAGTAGAACATGCATGTCTTTTTTCCAGATTAAAATCATTAAGTTATACGATTGGGGTAATATTAGGGTTCATTGACCTTTTAAACACAGACTCTACTTGCTTTGACAAGCATGAGTAAATCGTTCATGAGGAGTTGACATTGTTTAGCGCAATTACACTGTAAAAAAATATTGATGGTTTAACTTAAAAAGTAAGTAACCTGGTTGCCTTAAAATTTTAAGTTCATTGAACTGGAAAAAGTGAGTTAATACAATGAAGGAGAATGATTTAACCATCAGAAACTCAAAATAATATGTTATCTGAACTAAATAAATTATTTAAGTTGATTTGACAAAAGAAAAAAATGTTGTGATTACTACACTGTAAAAAAATATTGTTGTTTAACTTAAAAAAGTAAGTAACATGGGTTGCCTTAAAATTTTCAGTTGATTGAACTGGAAAAAGTGAGTTAATACAATGAAGCATCAGAAACTCAAAATAAAAAGTTATCTCAACTAAATAAATTATTATAAAGTTGATTTGACAAAAGAAAATATGTTGTGATAACAAATCTTGAAAATATTTTTTACAGTGTATGATTGCAATTAAAAATTCAATTGTTTTAACCAATTAAACACGAAAATATTATGCAAAAATTTAAGACATTTCTCTTTATATAGAACCTTTGAGTCAAGAACCCTAGAGCTCTTTAGAGAACCTGAGAGTGTATATGAACATGCAACTGTATAATGCTGAAATAACAATGTTTATACATGACATATTAGAACACTTTCTTTAATCTTTCAATTATTGCACAATAGATGTATAATTAAAACCAATTCCTTATTTATTTCATTGTGACGAAGCACAAGAACGAAGCAAATATGTTCTGAAATGGAACGGAACAGACTGGACGTGTGTCAAATGCAGAAATGAAGGTTCAACTACTGTCACACCAGAGTCACACACCACCACTAACAATCCAGATACCAGTGTCACACCATCCACGACAACCAGTGTCCCACCATCCATTGCAACCAGTGTCACACCATCCATGACAACCAGTGTCACACCGGCAACCAGTGTCCCACCATCCATGACAACCAGTGTCACACCATCCATGACAACCAGTGTCACACCGGCAACCAGTGTCCCACCATCCATGACAACCAGTGTCCCACCATCCATGACAACCAGTGTCACACCATCCATGACAACCAGTGTCACACCATCCATGACAACCAGTGTCACACCATCCATGACAACCAGTGTCACACCACCCATGACAACTCAGAATCAATCTCCCACTGTTCCACCACACGAGATTGTTTTGAATATATCTTCAGATAATAGAACAGACTGTAGTCATCCTGAACCCTCAAAAGCATCGTAAGTGTGCTGTTACCACACTCTAAAAAATGCTGGGTTGTTTTAACCCAATTTTGAGTCAAATTGACAAACCCAAAGGTTGGGTTAAAAATGTAATTTAAAAATTTAACCCAATGGCTGGGGTTTGTCCATATTTGACCCAAAATTGGGATAAAACAAGCCAGCAATTTTTAGAGTGCAGTTTCAATAAACTCTAGTAAAGTGTAATAGACTCTAGTACGAATGCCAACCAAGTGATTCAATCAACTTTGCAGAGAGGCTCTGGAGAGAATGAACTCCTGGGTGAAGGAGATGGAAAAAAACAATAAAAGCAATGCGGCGATTGTGATGGAGGATGTTATTGGTGTTCTCCAAAGACAAGCCAAGAACACAGAAAGCAAAGATACTAAAATATGCTACTCTTCAGAACAGAACATGATCAACGTAAGGCCTGAGAAGCATTGAAGCATCTGACTAGGATTTTATCATTTATCAGTGCTAATTATTCTTTAAAATCCACAGGTTGTTGAGAATAAGCAGCTGACAGGCTTTCCCTGGTATGTAAATGTTCCCAGCGAGGCCTTTGATAAATCACGTCTTGAAAACAATGGAAGTGCATATGTTGGAATTTTAAGGTTCAGAAATATGGGGAATAAGGTAATGTGTGCAATGAGATCATTCAGAAAATGTTTCTTGATTTAATGTTTATATTTCATTAACAGTAATTGCTTTTGGTTTCTTATTAAGAATGAAACTGTTTTGAACAATGAGGTTTATGGAATAACGATGGGCGCCAATATCTCCAACCTTACCAACAAAATAGAAATGTTCATTAAACGGGAAAATCTGGTAATGAATGTTTTTTTTTTTTTTAAGAAACTTTTTTTTTTTGATAATGACCAGACAACTGTGGAAGCAAAATAAAATCAAACATGTTGTTACAGGTCGGTAATGCATCATGCAGTTCTTGGGATGGCAAAGGTAAATTCACTTATGGCTGTATTGATCAGTTCCCACATTCTAAAAATGCCAAATATTGGGTCAAATATGGACAAACCCAAATGTTGGTTTAAAAAAGTTTAACCCATTGGCTGGGTTTGTCCATATTTGACCCAAAGTTGGGTTAAAACAACGTAGCAATTTTTAGAGTGCATCAAGTTATTTCATATAATCAATTTAATTTGCCGCTCTCTTCTCTTTTAAGGAAATCTTACATGGACGACGTCAGGCTGTGAGACAGTAAAAATCGACAATAACACCATAAAGTGCTCGTGTTCACATCTGACGTTCTTTGCAGTGCTGATGGTGAGAAGCTTCTCTTCTGAGAGTTTCGTTTAAAGACCCCAAGAAATCAATATATTTTAGTCCACGTTTATATGCTAGCGAACTTGTACAAGATCACTTGAAAAAACTTAAATATATGCATTTAAAATTTAAAGTCTCTAACTTCGGGGAAAATCTCATATTGACAACAAGAAGTTTAGTCCAAGAATGTTTCTAGAATAATAACGTTCTTCCAATTATACCACCTACCTATATCTAAATTAAAGAATGGTTTAGTTAGTGCTATTTGTGCATTCACGTGTTTGACGCGAATTCGCGCCTGCCGCCCAAGTTGAAAAATCTGAACTTTGGCGTCAATTCACGCCGCGTTAACCAATCAGGAGCCTAGCTGCTTGCTCACGTGGTGAAGGATCTGGATGCTACAATAAATTATTTTGTAATACGAATAAACGCCTGGTGTGGTTCTAATGCACAACGAAGCAAATATTTTATCACTTAAAACTGTATTTCTATATACGAGACATGTTCATTTTGTATTGAATGTTATTTATTCCATATCTAGATTATATGAAATATTATTATGATGTAAAGACAAACAACATACATGTGCATAAGTTCGTGTCTGGACGTAAGAGAGGAAAAAAAAAAATCACAGGACAGGTTAATAACTTTTGGAGGCTGGCTCTATTTAGCATCAAAACAAAAATAAATGACAGTGGATGAGGGCGAGGGTAATCGTCGCACCGATGCGGGACAAACAGGTCATCAAACTGGGCGCGGGACAGGCGGAAGTACCGCTGACAGCGGCCGTCATCCAGCGCAGCTCCTGGAGCGAGCAAATGGTCCAAACTCGCCGAACGGTTCGGCCTCCGAAGGCTCCGGTGGACACAAATACCGCGACGATGATCCCTACGCCACTGTTCTAGCTCTCCAGAGTAAATACAGAGCGGTGACTCTCTCGATGAATGCTCGATCAACATACAAACGATGGCCGCCAACAGGTTTTGATTCCGATGTGCGTAATATTGAAATAAAGTTTTAAGTGATAAAATATATGCTTTGTTGTGCATTAGAACCACACCAGGCATTTAGTCATATTGCAAAATAATTTACTGAAGCATCCAGATACTTCACCACGTGAGCAAGCAGCTAGGCTCCTGATTGGTTAACACGGCGCGAATTGACGGCAAAGTTCAGATTTTTCAATTCGGGCAGCAGGCGCGAATTTGCGTGAAAAGCGTGAATGCACAAATAGCACTAACTAAATCATTCGCGCTTAACGCGCCAGACGCTCAAGACGGAAAAATTCCACAGGAATTTTTTAGGCGCGTAACACAACATGATGACATGTGAAAATGATAGTAAAAATCATCCGGCTGATCTGTTTTCTCTGCTCAGTCTCTTCCAGCTGAAAATCAAAACAGCACAGCACAGTCTGTGGAAGCATTGAGCTTCATCACTTCTATCGGCTGTGGCATCTCCATGTTTTTTCTGTCCGTCGCTCTGTTCATGCATTTCCTATTACGGTACAGTATCTTAAAATATAACATACAGCTACTTTAAGTTCTTTGACCAATCACTTTTGCTCCTCTTTTTGATAAAATGCATAAATGCATGTTACCAATACAGTGTTTTTATATTTGAACAGGAAAGCCAAATCAAACCAGGCCACGAAGATCTTGATGAACATGTTTGTGGCTTTGTTTCTCCTGAATCTATCCTTTTTGTCAAACGAGAGCGTGGCCAACACAGAAGACAAGGCTGCGTGCGTCTTCATAGCGCTGCTCATGCATTACTCAATGCTGGCTACATTCACCTGGTTCTTCATTCAAGCTCTTCATATGTACTTATGGCTCATCAGACAGAACATCACCATCAAAAACTACATGAGGAAGATCACCGTGTTCGGCTGGAGTGAGTTACATGGAGAAATCACCTGTTATAGTGTTCACTTTAGAAAATAACAGTTATTTACACAGGAACCTGGTTTGATGCAAGGTAAAAAAGGTTATGTGGGCAGTCCTCAATGTTTACCTCTATCGAATTTACCTCCTTCCCCAAAAAATGTTGGGGATTGAAGTAGTGATATGCCCCTTTGGACAAGTGCTCTCAGGCCATATGTTTTGCTTGGGGAACTTGCTTTAGGAAACAGAACCACTGTGCAATTTTCTTCACAAGTCACATACACTGTAAAAAATAACCGTGATTTTAACGGTAAAATACTGTAAAAATGCTACAGTGCAAAACTGTTAATTGGTAAACAGAAAGTTTCCGTACTATACAGTAAATAACTGTGATATAGTTTTACAGTAAAATACCGTTAAATTTACAGTTTTTGAAAGTGAAAAAGAACAAATCATTGTATAATTTACAGTGAAAAACCGTAAATTGACATTCCAACAATTCCTCATAGTTTTATTAGAACATTTATGTACATTAGGGTTATATGTTACATTTAATGTTGTTAAATTAATGTTTATTGCATTTTTTAAATTTCATGTGTGTTACCATGATGGTGCTTAATGTTTGTGTGAATGACATTGTGCAGCTTCTTGAATTAAGTATTGCTTTATACAAGTGTTCACTTGTGATGAGCTGTGATTGCTCATGTAACTCTCATCACTGCTGTGATGAATGTTGGTTGTCAGTGTACTACAATCGTCTAAAACAGATATCAATATTAATAAGATGGTAAATCCAAATTTTATCAGAAAATAAAATATGGTTTATTACTGTAAATTTTAAGTTAAGTGTGCAAAACCATTAACGTTCCTACCGTACTTTTAACGGTAAAGTTCTGGCTAAAATTTACGGTTTATTTTTTACTGTGTAGGGATGCACCATGCTTTTGGACTCAGAGTCACTTAAATGTTATGCTCACTTCATGCATATTCACAACCAACTGGGCAGGAAATTCCTCAACATGGCGTAGTAGGTTTGTGTTACTGTGTTCCTCATAGCATCAACACCGAGACGCAGTGTCGAAGTTCCAGTTCAAAAGGGAACACCTTGTGTTGTGAATGCAACCCATTAACCTGAAAGTGGAAAGGAGATGCTACGTCTTGTTGCCATACTTCAAGGCATAACAGCACGTCAGCTTGGCGTGTTACTTCATGCCAATAGATTGGCACGTTTACACATGCGCCAGACCGTGGTCAAGCCGAGGGCATTCCCCATAGCATCCACACTAAGATTTAGCGTCTCATTTCCCTTCTCAGGGAACTAGGTTGCATTTGCAACCTCAGACGTCTATATAGATTTTTATTATTTTTTAATTTTAGTTTTTGTTTTTTAGTACAAGTTAAACTAAATGAAAATGTTCAGTTAAAGGCGACATATTATCCCTTTTCACATGATGTACTATTAATATATGGTGTCCCAAGAATGTGTCAGCTCAAAATACCCCCAGAGATTATTTATTATAGCTTTTCAAATTTGCCCCTTTTTGGGTGTGAGCTTGCATGTACCGTCATGTTTAACTTTTGCCCAAGCGTACACAGTTCCCTGAGGTCTTTATAAGACAGAAGTGACATTTTTTGGTCAATATTGTTCAGTGTTCGTCTGTCCTGAACGACAGAACAGATTGCATGCTTTGCTCAAACTTTTGCGATTGCATTAGAACTGGTTACACTGTTGTCTCTTGCGAAAACTAAATGTTGGCGTCGTGGGTGGAAACATTAAGGGCCGGTAATATTTTAATAAGATCCCCTTTCTACATCAGAAGGGGAGCGAAATCTGATTGGCTTATTATTTGACATGCTTGCACTGGCTTGCCAAAACAAAGTCACTGGGTGGTCACTTTTCACGTTTTCTGGGTTGGTAGATGCAGCGGGCACCTAAAAAATTACAGCACTTAAAGTTTAGTTTTAGTTACCTATTATAACCCTGATCTCTGTGTGTTTTCAGTGTTTTCAGCTCCTATTGTCATAGCAGTTGTTTCATCGGGAGGATATAAAACATTGATCATAACAACAACGTCTGGAAAAAACACAAAAATGTAAGTTGTTCTTATGTCATAATTGCATGATTAAAGAGTACTGATTATGCTTTTTTTCATGTTCATCTTTTTCTTTAGTGTGTAATGATGCTGTTTGAGCATTAAAAAGCTCTTCAAAGGTCCAAAGTCCCTCTAGAGGGAGTTCTTCTCTATATTAGTGTCAGTATTTGCTTGCCATGTGTACTTAATAACCAAAGCATTGAGAACTTTGTAAGTGTACAGACAGTTTAAAGATATTTTATAAATACAGTCGACTTCGTGTATACAGGCAGCCAGTGTTGTAGTCGAGACCGAGACCAAAGACAGTCGAGTCCGAGTCGAGACCGAGACCAAAGAGGGTCGAGTCCAAGTCGAGACCGAGACCAAAGAGAGTCGAGTCCGAGTCGAGGCAAGACCAAAGAGAGTCGAGTACGAGTCGAGACCGAGACCAATGAGAGTCGAGTCCGAGTCGAGACCAAAGAGAGTCGAGTCCGAGTCGAGACCAAAGAGAGTCGAGTCCGAGTCGAGACCGAGACCAAAGAGAGTCGAGTCCGAGACGAGACCGAGACCAAAGAGAGTTGAGTCCAAGTCGAGACCGAGACCAAAGAGAGTCGAGTCCGAGTCGAGACCAAAGAGAGTCGAGTCCAAGTCGAGACCGAGACCAAAGACAGTCGAGTCCAAGTCGAGACCGAGAACAAAGAGAGTCGAGTCCAAGTCGAGACCGAGACCAAAAGACAGTCGAGTCCGAGTCGAGGCAAGACCAAAGAGAGTCGAGTCCGAGTCGAGACCGAGACCAAAGAGAGTCGAGTCCGAGTCGAGACCAAAGAGAGTCGAGTCCGAGTCGAGACCGAGACCAAAGAGAGTCGAGTCCAAGTCGAGACCGAGACCAAAGAGAGTCGAGTCCGAGACCGAGACCAAAGACCGTCGAGTCCGAGTCGAGACCGAGACCAAAGAGAGTCGAGTCCGAGTCGAGACCGAGACCAAAGAGAGTCGAGTCCGAGTCGAGACCGAGACCAAAGAGAGTCGAGTCCGAGTCGAGATCGAGACCAAAGAGAGTCGAGTCCGAGTCGAGACCGAGACCAAAGAGAGTCGAGACCAGCTCACTCGAGTCCGAGTCGAGATCGAGACCAAAGAGAGTCGAGACCGAGACCAAAGAGAGTCGAGACCAGCTCACTCGAGTCCGAGTCGAGATCGAGACCAAAGAGAGTCGAGACCGAGACCAAAGAGAGTCGAGACCAGCTCACTCGAGTCCGAGTCGAGATCGAGACCAAAGAGAGTCGAGTCCGATTCGAGACCAAAGAGAGTCGAGTCCGAGTCGAGACCGAGACCAAAGACAGTCTTAATTTATATATTTATAATATAATTTAATGAGGAAAACCTGTTCTAGTTGAGAAAATGAAAACATTAATGAAGCTTTTAAGTCAACATTGTCTCTTCTCTTCTAATTACAGGTGCTGGATTACAGATCCGTTAATTCACTACATAGTGAACATTGGCTACTACGCTTTAGTCTTCATGTTCACGACAGGAATCTTCATCATGATCGTCACTAAGATTGTCCAAGCCCGGCACCTAAAATCGCCTGACGGCAAGAGAAAGACGTTCAGAAAGCAGCTGATGATGGTGTTGAGTTTGTTCCTGCTCTTCGGCCTGACGTGGGCTGTGGCGTTCTTCAGTTATGGACCGATGCTTATCCCTTCATATTACATCTTCACCGTGTTGAACTCGTTTCAGGGTGAGAAACAATCACATGGATGATTGTGTGTGATGCAATTTTTTTTTTTAAGTTACATTTTTTAAATTATACAAATTACTTGAATGATATCTGAAATGTTTATGAAATAGTTGAAATATGTTCTACCGATTTTTTTTTTCAGGGTTTTTCCTCTTCCTGTATTACTACCACATTCACAACGATGTCGCAGGAAATTTCTCTGATGATCCAGTAAGCTCCAGCTCCAACTCCACCACAACCATCGTTCAATAATGGAGTGGAAAATGCTTTATCTCTCTCCTTTTTGCACTTTCTCTCGTTTACTCCCCTTTTTTAAAACTGGAATTTAACGTAATACAACCTGAATCACCATAAGGAAAATATTGACGTGCACAGATTCTGCTGCACCATGAACAGGGATAAACCAGACAACTAAATCGAAATAGATCGAAATTAATTCACATTCTCGAATCTCGAATGTAAAAAATGGAATCGTCGATGCTGCCTCGCCACCATGTTACGTCCGTTCGGCTTGCCAGCGGAAAAAACGCGCGTGTTCAAGTTTTTGGGATTTCCAGTGAGTTTTGTTAACAATGTTCGCTCAGTTTGCAGACATCCCAAGTCTCGCGGAAGTGCCGGGTTTGATAGCGTTATTAAAATTAGTTAAAACCTCGCGGAAGAGCGAGCAAGAGCGATCGTGCATGCCGAGACAGAAAAAACTGTGCTCCAAACGGCATTGCGCGCACGGCAGAGAGGGAGAGAGCGAGAGACCTTGCATGTGTGCCTCACGAAGCGCATGTAAGACAGAGAGCATCCTGATTGGTCGGCTGATAAAAAAACGAGAATCAAATCGAACCGTGACCTTAGAATCGAAAATGTAATCGACAACTAGGGTTGGGTATCGTTTGAATTTGAACGATTCTGATTCCGATTCCGATTCCTTGTTTCGATTCCGGTTCCTAACGATTCTCGATTCAGATTCTTTTAAGGGGCAGGGTCAAAAAAGTTTAGCTAACCTTGCTAACCAACGGCCTTTCTGAAGGAAATACTCCTTCTGTAAAAATACTCCTTTTGTCACAAATTTTGCATTTTGCCGAGATTTCGTTATTTTTAGAAAAGTAAAGCCACACTTTGGATCGCCGACGTAAGGTACTCATGTTCGACTCGCGCGGTTATGCCAACACTTCCGGTAGACGCTTCTTCGTTGGTGTTGTTCAGCGGTTTCTTCTTCCGCTCGCCGGACTGTGAATATCGAAACTAGGAATCGAAATTTTAACTTTTGAACGATTCCGGGAAAAACGAAAAGTTAGTCTCGGTTCCAATCGATACTCGATTCTCGATACCCGACCCTATCGACAACCAAAAAATTTTAACTCCAAACTCTGAGATTCCCCATCCCAATTCACTCTCCTGCCCAGGTCCAACATAATCCACATCACCTAGACCGCCATTGCTGCACAGAGGTAGGGAACATTGAAAATAAACTTTCCAGACTTGATCCCAGGATTGCACTTAGGAACTGCGTCACTGTCAGCCAAGAACAGATAGACAATCTCACCAAAGTAAATCGTTTTTTAAGCACTCTGTTCAGACACTCACCACTGAACAAGGAACAAACACAACTCCAGAAGGAACAAACTCCAGACGACCCAAAATATCAGTCAAGGACTTTATGATAAAATGAGCAATTACATCTCAAAACAACAGCAATCGACCACGACTGATATTCTGATCATTTGAACACTATAAAGAAAAAGAGCTGGTTCAGGGGCAAGCCAGACCTCTCAAAGGCACAAACTACAGACTCAACAAGTCTATACCCAAAGGACATTCTCGAACAACTTTTCCCAATCTGGAAACAGCTGATAAATGAAGGGGGAAAAAAGCAACCATTGCAGTGGACAAATTATACATAGATGGACAATTATATCATGATAAGGACATTTCCTCCAGCCCTACACTCCCATTCTTGTGCCAAAACCTGCCATGATCATAAACGTATAATTACACCACCACTTACCACCCCTTCTCTCTCTCACACGCTCGTTCTTTCGCTTAAATCTATAAAATGGTAAAATGGTAAATGGACTGCATTTATATAGCGCTTTCATAGACCTAATGGCCACCAAAGCACTTTACATATTGCCTCACATTCACCCATTCACACACACATTCATACACCAACGGTATAAGATGTGCTCTTGCTTTGCACTTGGGTCTCGTGCCCTTCCGACTCCACCTGTTGTACACTTTGTCTGTATTTAATGGTTTCTGTATTGGGGTTGTTGTTCTGTTGTGTACAATCTATCTTTTGTTTATTCCCAACAGCACTGCCATGTTATGCACACACGCATATGTAAAGTCGAGACACCTTTATTTGTATAATGCTTTTTTACAATGCAGATCGTTTCAACGCAACTTTACAGTCATAAGAGGAAAATAATGCAACAAAGTTTGCTTGGGCTGTACAGCAGATCTAGAAGAAATTAGGTTCATAGCCCAGCTTAAGGAAGTTTAGTGTTGATTCATTTCCGTTGTAAAAATCATTAGTTATTAATAGAGTTAATTTACCTATACAGCAGCTCTGGAGAAAACAGTGATGTCATCGTCCAGCTCAGTTTAGTTTTCATACAACAGCATTAGTACAGTCTGATCAATAATATTGAGTGCACAATCACAACTGCACAAATATACCAGGGGTGGAGGAACATCGATTCACATATGAATCGTGAATCTATCTTCTGTCGATTCGCATCGATTCACAAATTTCAGAAATTAATTTTCTAAAGGGTGCAGTATTAATTAACTGTTGCAGGCAATTTCGTTAATTTTAATAATAACAAAGAATTTATAATCTAAACTGTGATGATGACTCAATCAATTTATAATCCATACTGTGAAAATTCAATCAATTTATAATCCATATTGTGACGATCATACTGTCTTATTTTTTATATTTGATTTTTCAATTTCTGTAGTACTTCTTACTAAATGTTAAATAAACCTAGGCTGACATTTATTTAATTATGTATATATTTTTTTCTATTGTATTTGTCCTATTGTTTATTTATTTTCATTGTATATACCAGTTTTATTTTATTAGTTTTTATTTTTGTATCAAGGAGTTTTCTTTATGTATCCAAGTAGTCTATCCATTTGTCTCAGGCCTCCCTTGCTTTACAGAAGGCTGTCAGTCATGTGTGTAATGATTGCAGTCAGCTTAAATTACATTTGTTTTATTATATTGGGTAAAATGGGATGAAAAAAAAACAATAAACTTCATTAACATTTAATTCAGTGAGATTTTTCTTTTAGAAATGGAATAGAAATAGAAAAAGTAACTCAAAACTGTAAACTAGAAATCAAATCTATGCATAAATCACATCAAAATTATATTCAATATCGAGAAAATATTTTAAAAGCGATTCTGTCAGGACCACTATGGTCAAATATGATTGACAGGTAGCGTACAGTTTGGATTGGCGATGTGGTTCTGTTCTGGGCGAGAACTCCCTGCGCATCCATGAATAAGAGTAGCAATAACCCTCCTTAGGGTGAACAGAACAGAACCAACATGAATGTATTGAGAATAACATTAATTAATTTAATGAACAAAATAATTAGAGAATTTTAGTCTGATTCAGGGGGAATCAGAATGCCAAATCCTGACTGACGAGAGGTGGAGTCGGGGATGGAGGAGGATAATCGCTCCTGAGAAACACGACAGCTGCTGATAATACTGAAGGAGTTATATACTGTATGTATACAGTGATGTCATATTCCTATAGGTGGAGGATCAGCTGATAATACTGGAGTTATACGTATACAGTGATATTAGGGTCGTATTTCCACTCCTCTTGCACATCTAAATAAATACACCCCCATTTGGAGTAACCTAGATTTTATAGTCAACAAGCCAATTAACTTCCATACATGGGAAAAAAATTACAATGTCAACATCTTCCATTATAATAAGCTGGCCTCATTTTTCTACTTGGTCCTACAGCCTCGAAAGTACACTAAATGTTTTTAGAATATCTATAAATCAAATCATCTATCAAAGTAAAATCGTAACGCTGATCACTATCTCTCTGCTTCAATCTCAGAGCTACTTAATCACTGTATACATAGTATAACTCCTTATTATCAGCTGATCCTCTACGACCTTATAACTTTCTTTTAAAAAAATACTCTCCAAAATATAAAAAATTACTCTTTGTGCCGATTTCTGGACACAAATCTACGTCATGACGAAAAAAAATGCCAACCTGCAACTCATACAATAAAAGGTATTTATAAGGGGAAACTGTGTTGTCAAAATCCAAAAAATCTCAATCAAATTTTCATGTAAATGAGAAGAACAAAGACAAATGTCACTTCTGAATGAGTGCAGTTTAAAATGATGTACTATCTACATAAAATGATAACCCTAAAAAGGGCCAACTTTACTGAAATCACTAAAAATGCCAAATATCTGTGATGATCATTACTGAAACCGCCTGTTATTGTGGGAGAATTAAATTGTGCTGAATATTCCTGATGTTAGATTAATCGAGTGTTGTAATCCATGTTTGAACATATTCGTGTCAGAGCGACACACTATGAATATCTTTTAGGAAACAAATTTACATCAGAATGAAACTAAAGTCACACGCCTGTGGATACAGATATTTGCATCATCATTTGATATTACAGCTTTAAAAAATTCTCACACACTAATGTGGAAAATATTTGGTTATTAAAAAATGAAAGACACGCAAACACTGTGTCAAAATCAGCTAATCAGACTTGTTAATAAATGTGTTATATCTCTAAGAGCCTCTCACAAGATTGGCATGAAGAGAATACAATTTCTTCATCATGATGGACTTTCAGTGGCTCCAAAAATATGAATATGAATCTATATATCGCAAAATAATCGAATTATTGTCTAATAAACAGGGTTACGAGGTTATGCTTTCATTGGCATCTTTATTAAACTATTTATTTGCTATATTTATATAGTTCTCTGTAAAAAAATGTAACTTGATAAACTCGACCTGAACGTAAAGGAACAGTGAAAATTACAGTTAAAGCCCAAAATAACATGATTTGCATGTCTGCAAATGAATCGTATATCATTGTTCCAGCGGCTCTGAGCTGAGGATCATCATTCGGCTTCATAAGTGAACAGATAAACATCTCTCTCCTCTTGGACTGTGGACTTTACATCTCAAGAATAAAAAAAGAAAATGCCGACAAATTAAAAAATTACCACCAATATCTGTAGAAAAGAAAACTCAACTCTTGTGTCTCTCTCAGGCTGTTTTGGGGAATTATGTCTGGGGAAAAGCTGAATCTGCTGTGGCTGATGATCGTCTGTTGTGTTTCAAGCCAGATAAGTATGTTTCTTTAAGCAAATTACATTCATCAACTTCAAAAGAAAGTCTAAATGCCAGTAAATATGTTGTTTAATGAGCGAAAACCAACTTTTTTGTTGAAAAAGTAAAAAAAACAAAAACAAATCACATTCTATGATTTTGTTATATGGTTGTTTTATGACACGGTCACATCATTGTCATATTCAGTTTTAGTTTGGATTAGTGGATTAGTTTTATTAGTTACATAGTTTCCAGTCTGTTCCCCTTCGAATGGGAATTCGCTAAAGGACACTTTGGGGAAATGCCTAAACGCGACACGAGTCTAAACACGACAACGAACTTAACATTGGCCAACGACGGCCTATAATGTCATTTCAGGTGTGGCCGTGAGTATTAAAGGGCATCTGTGAAATATATCATCCTCTTTCTTGTCTTCAGGAGACTGTTTGTTTGAACGCATGTCTACTTAAGGCGGGCATACACTGTGCGATTTTCGTCCGATTTTGAGCTGAATTCTGACTCGTGCGACTCTTTTTCGTGTCGGACCGATGTCGTGCAGTGTACAGGGAGAAACGAGAGGCGATTAGCCTCTCACGATCGACAATCGGATGGTCGGATGAATTTCTGGCATGTCAGAAAATTTGGTCGCTCCTCGTGACTATATCGCACAGTTGAAGCAAAGCTACGAACCGATTGCCCTAAACTCAGTGTTTTTTCCCTCACTGCACCTGCGCGAAAACAGAAGTTTAACCATTTCATCTGCAGCAAAAATAAAATTAAAACGAAAAGAGGGAGATCTTTAAGTTCAAATAGCTACAAATTACTGTTGCTTACCTCCAGTTCGTGTTGCAAAATGGATAATATTACCCACCGTCTTCCAAGCCACCTGCGATGTGACACCTCTTTTATTAATTTGTCAAACAATGTTTTTGAAATAAACCTGTTTTTAATTTTCATTGATAATTAATTATGGCAATGTTTGGACATATTATAGACTATTAATAGCTATTTTATATGCCTATAATTCATTGTAATCGACCTAAATGTTTTAGACATTTTTTAATGAGGAGTAAGATTATGTAATATTTATTATCCTGCTGTGAAAATATTGCGTGGCAAATTAATTACAATAGCGGATCAATTTCAGTAATTTCAGTACAGAGATTCAGTACTTCCTCCAGCACTGGAAGAGGATGCATTTATCCCGTGTTTATCCCGGGTTTTGATTCGTTTAATAAAGAATACGGCTACATCTAGATCCGCTTGCATCGTCTCATCTTCCTTGCCTGACCTAACCGTTACAATCATTGCGTAATTGGTTCTTAATGTTATCTTTGTGCAAGCTGCTGAAAACTATACTAGTTGGTGACAAATTTGACAGATGCATGTTTCTGGGACTCGGGTGACACTCGGGTAGATGTGAAATATACACTGCTATCGTGACCATTGGATTAACTGGACATTTATTATCTGAATGTTCTTGTGATGACTGGCACATTTCCAAACTCTCTGAATCCAGGTATTGAACTGCAATCTCCACCAGCTTGTGGGACAAAAATGATGAACGTTTGCACAGTGAATGTCAAAATAAACACATCTAGTCTAGGTAAAAACATTTATTTGTTTATTTTTTTGTCAAATTTTCTTGAGATTTAATCTCTTTAGAAAGTGTTTTTGTTTAAACAATTAAACAATGTTCACTCTGGTTTCCAGGGCATTGTGAAACAGCGGGCAAAAACCAAAGTTTCAACATAACAAACTATGGAGGGAAATATGAAGTAAGAATGGATAAAACAAGTGCAGACATGGAGCTGTGTTTTCTGCCAAGTGAAGTCCAAAAAACAGGTGGGTGTCATCCTAAATTTAATGATGTTTTAACACACAACTCATAAGTACAAAAGTATTTGTGTTGCCATGATTGATCATTGATATCAGTGATGATGAAGTTGCTGTTAGTAAGTGCAAAACAAATGAAGAGTTCAGATGCAAAAACCTCTAAGTGACATTTGAAATTTTCTTCTAGAATGATCATTTTTATCAAGCTCGTATATTTAAGTTCAGTAATTTCACTTAAATGGCAATGAAGATTACCTATGAATTGTCATTTAAGTGAAATCACTGAACTTAAATATACAAGCTTGATAAAAATGATCATTCTAGAAGAAAATTTCAAATGGCACTTAGAGGCTTTTGCATCTGAACTCTTCAAATACAGATCCTAACACACCTAAGACAAACTGAATGGAGCCTGTGTGTTAATTGTCTTCTAAGCACTGTAATGTGTTTGAGTTTGGAAGAGCAGATTATAGAAACTATTTTAGACTAGTTATATTTAGTGAGTTTTGTAATAATTCTCTTCCCATCAGCTGATTCATTAGCACAGATTGTGACCACACCCGTCTGCAAGCCCGTCTGCGAGCCCGTCTGCACCCTTAATGGAAGCTCACCACCCGGTAGGATTTTGGTTATCAAATGATAACTTCACACACATTTGATTAAAAAAAATGGCCTAAAACATCCAATGACATGAAATATATTTTAATATAATTGATTACATTGATGTGGCGGTTGTGGTTCATGGCCATATTGGGCACCACAGGGCATCTCTGCAAGTGGACTGCTTGGTGAATTGGGCTACACAATTTACCCTTTTCCACCAAAGCATTTGGAGAGCCGGTTCGGAGCCGGTGCCTGCGCGCGAACCAGTTCTTTGAGTTTCGGCAGCCAAAGAACCGGTTCTCGGCCAGGAAAACTGGTTCCAAAGCGGTACCAACTCTTTGCTGAACTAGAACCGTTCTTTTACCACGTCATGCTTACGTCGGGGGCTGGGCCGGGTTTAGATGTGATTTAAACATCTTTTCTGACCATAATATAGAATCGCAAAGCCAAGAGAAACATTTGCAGAAACACAATGGCATCCGCCTTGCTTGAAGTTGGCGCAAGCGTTTCTATTTTTTTTACATTTTTTTAATGAAAACATTATAAGCAAAGAAGGAAACCGTATAGAACACAATATAGAACAAATAAATGGAAAGAAAAAAACACAAGACAGGAGTACATAACTAATCAGAAAAGATTACATATTAAAAGAAAAGATAAAAAGACTTACATATTTCAATTGTTTTTAAAGCCTTCTTGGTACACGAGTTAGAGATATTCCCAAAGTTATGTTGTACTTGCAAGCGTTTCTAGCTAAGACGTATGGCGACGTTCACAGTGACGTAACGACTTTGTTCCCTGGGCGCTCTAGTCAGTGGAAAAACAAACAGGTTCTGAAAGGGTTTGCAAGTTGAACCAACTCCGAACCAACCTTGAACAAGCACCAGTCCCGAACCAGTTCTTTTTTGGTGGAAAAGGGGTAAATGACACTGGGACTAGACCAACTCCCTACCCAACTCTGTTCCCACTTTTCCAACTATTACCATAGATGTGTATGTATATAGTTACATTTCTTCTTATTTTATTTTTCCGTCTATTTTCTTTTGTCTCTCTCTTCTTCAAAAACTCAGAGCCGGATTATCCATAAGGGCACTTGGGCCACTTATCATTCACAACCACTAGGGGAGCACCACATGACAAAAGCTTTAAAAATATTTTTCGTATATATTTTTTTCATATTATTAACTAAATTATTGAAAGACCATACATAACTTGTTTATGAACACTAATTTAAAAATACTAATTATAAATGATAAATAAAATAAAGATTGCATGACCACTATCACTCCCCCCTACCCAATCTGAGTTGAGTTGGTCCACAACAAGTACGCGCTAATGTGTCTTTTTTTAACAGCTACAGAAAATTATTCTTAATCAAACATTGACAGAACTCAAATGAGTGGTTTTGCAAAAAGAAAGTTAAAGAAAGACAAGGACGCTAGACGTTTAGCTACAATTCGAAATGTTCCAGGGATCGAAAGCTTTTCTTTTTGTGAGAACATCACAGGAATTGCGATCACTAGTCTGACGAAGCCTTTCAGAGTCTATGGACGAAGCTAGAGCTAAGCTAACTGTGGAGATGGTAACAAAGAAATGGGCTTTGGGGATGTATTTGACACTAAAGAAGAAGCAGTTCTGCTAAACTAACTACATAAAAACGTTTTACCAAATTTTGTGCTACGCTTATTTGTTCCCCACTAAATAATGTTTTTTTTTTCCACTAAATATTCAGATTTTATACAATTATTGTGCACTTGTGATTTTTCTAGACTAAATTTTACTGCTGAGTTACCCACAAATCTAGTTTATAATATAATTTTTGTCATAGGTTAAGATTGTTTTTGTTTTTTTTTTATATGAAATTGTCCGAAATAGTGATTACCCGTTCAATACAGATATAGAAAATCTACTTGATTTCATTTTAATTTTTAAAAACGGCGCTGGTTTTGGATCGGTATAATTCAATACTCAAAATTTTTGGTATCGGATTGGATCGGTTCAGAAAAAAATGGTATCGGGACATCCTTAATATTTTCTGGTAGGCTATATCTAAGATACCTAGGAACTCTGTTGACATAGGCTTAGCTAACGTAAGCTGCAGCTTGAAGAATTGAGTTGAACATTAGCCAGCTAGCTAATGCTCTGGTAGAAAATTATACAAGGGCATAACATGACCTCTCTAACACTTTTTTGTTTCATTCATCTGTTGTTCTTTTATTACCTTCCTGATTGTATCTGATGACTATTCAATGCAGAAATGGTATTGCTTTTAACTCGTTCAGCTGATGTTAAATTATGTGTTGTCGGGGTCTCTTGAGGTTTTCTGAAATTCCCTTCTGTTGATCCAAAGGTATAACAGCTACATTTGACAATGATACATGCAGCGGTAAGTGGGAGTCATCATTCATTCATGACTGTACAATAATGTCTATAATGAATATGTGAACTATGATGAACATGCATTATGAAATGACAATCCAATTCATGTGTAGGTTTAAATAAACAAAAATAATATATTTGGATAAAAATCCATATCTTACTTAATACGTTGTGTTGCAGGAAAAGAAGAAAGCAAATACGTTCTTCATTTTAATGGAAGAGAATGGATGTGTGTCATCTGTGTTGATGAAAGATCAACTACTGTCACACCACTGTCACGCAACACTACTGACAATCCAACTAACAGTTTGAAACCATTTGAGACAACTAACAATCCAACTACCAGTTTCACAACATCTGAGACAACTAACAATCCGACTACCAGTTTCACAACATCTGAGACAACTACCAGTCCGACTACCAGTTTCACAACATCTGAGACAACTACCAGTCCGACTACCACTTTCACAACATCTGAGACAACCACCAATCCAACTACCAGTTTCACAACATCTGAGACAACTACCAATCCAACTACCAGTTTCACATCATCTGAGACAACTAACAGTCCAACTACCAGTTTCACAACAGCTGAGACAACTACCAATCCAACTACCACTTTCACAACATCTGAGACAACTAACAGTCCAACTACCAGTTTCACATCATCTGAGACCACTAACAGTCCAACTACCAGTTTCACAACATCTGAGACAACTACCAATCCAACTACCAGTTTCACAACATCTGAGACAACTACCAATCCAACTACCAGTTTCACAACATCTGAGACAACTAACAATCCAACTACCAGTTTCACATCATCTGAGACAACTAACAATCCAACTACTAGTTTCACATCATCTGAGACAACTACCAATCCAACTACTAGTTTCACATCATCTGAGACAACTAACAATCCAACTACCAGTTTCACAACATCTGAGACAACTACCAATCCAACTACCAGTTTCACAACATCTGAGACAACTAACAGTCCAACTACCAGTTTCACAACATCTGAGACAACTAACAATCCAACTACTAGTTTCACATCATCTGAGACAACTACCAATCCAACTACCAGTTTCACAACATCTGAGACAACTACCAATCCAACTACCAGTTTCACAACATCTGAGACAACTACCAATCCAACTACCAGTTTCACAACATCTGAGACAACTAACAATCCAACTACCAGTTTCACAACATCTGAGACAACTAACAATCCAACTACCAGTTTCACAACATCTGAGACAACTACCAATCCAACTACCAGTTTCACAACATCTGAGACAACTAACAATCCAACTACCAGTTTCACATCATCTGAGACAACTACCAATCCAACTACCACTTTCACAACATCTGAGACAACTACCAATCCAACTCCCAGTTTCACAACATCTGAGACAACTAACAGTCCAACTACCAGTTTCACATCATCTGAGACCACGAACAATCCAACAACCACTTTCACAACATCTGAGACAACTAACAGTTCAACTACCAGTTTCACAACAGCTGAGACAACCACCAATCCAACTACCAGTTTCACAACATCTGAGACAACCACCAATCCAACTACCAGTTTCACAACATCTGAGACAACTACCAATCCAACTCCCAGTTTCACAACATCTGAGAAAACTAACAGTCCAACTACAAGTTTCACAACATCTGAGACAACTACCAATCCAACTACCAGTTTCACAACATCTGAGACCACCACCAATCCAACTACCAGTTTCACAACATCTGAGACAACTAACAGTCCAACTACCAGTTTCACAACATCTGAGACAACCACCAATCCAACTACCAGTTTCACAACATCTGAGACAACTACCAATCCAACTACCAGTTTCACAACATCTGAGACGACCACCAATCCAACTACCAGTTTCACAACATCTGAGACAACTAACAGTCCAACTACCAGTTTCACAACATCTGAGACAACCACCAATCCAACTACCAGTTTCACAACATCTGAGACAACCAACAATCCAACTACCAGTTTCACAACATCTGGGACAACTACCAATCCAACTACCAGTTTCACATCATCTGAGACCACTAACAGTCCAACTACCAGTTTCACATCATCTGAGACCACTAACAGTCCAACTACCAGTTTCACAACATCTGAGACAACCAACAATCCAACTACCAGTTTCACAACATCTGAGACAACCAACAATCCAACTACCAGTTTCACAACATCTGAGACAACCAACAATCCAACTACCAGTTTCACAACATCTGAGACCACTAACAGTCCAACTACCAGTTTCACAACATCTGAGACAACTACCAATCCGACTACCAGTTTCACATCATCTGAGACCACTAACAGTCCAACTACCAGTTTCACATCATCTGAGACCACTAACAGTCCAACTACCAGTTTCACAACACCTGAGACAACCAACAATCCAATTACCAGTTTCATATCATCTGAGACAACCAACAGTCCAACTACCAGTTTCACAACATCTGAGACCACTAACAGTCCAACTACCAGTTTCACAACAGCTGAGACAACTAACAGTCCAACTACCAGTTTCACATCATCTGAGACCACTAACAGTCCAACTACCAGTTTCACAACATCTGAGACAACCAACAATCCAACTGCCAGTTTCACAACATCTGAGACAACTACCAATCCAACTACCAGTTTCACAACATCTGAGACAACCACCAATCCAACTACCAGTTTCACAACATCTGGGACAACTAACAGTCCAACTACCAGTTTCACAACATCTGAGACCACTACCAATCCAACTACCAGTTTCACAACATCTGAGACAACTAACAGTCCAACTACCAGTTTCACAACATCTGAGAAAACTAACAGTCCAACTACAAGTTTCACAACATCTGAGACAACTAACAGTTCAACTACCAGTTTCACAACAGCTGAGACAACCACCAATCCAACTACCAGTTTCACAACATCTGAGACAACCACCAATCCAACTACCAGTTTCACAACATCTGAGACAACTACCAATCCAACTCCCAGTTTCACAACATCTGAGAAAACTAACAGTCCAACTACAAGTTTCACAACATCTGAGACAACTACCAATCCAACTACCAGTTTCACAACATCTGAGACCACCACCAATCCAACTACCAGTTTCACAACATCTGAGACAACTAACAGTCCAACTACCAGTTTCACAACATCTGAGACAACCACCAATCCAACTACCAGTTTCACAACATCTGAGACAACTACCAATCCAACTACCAGTTTCACAACATCTGAGACGACCACCAATCCAACTACCAGTTTCACAACATCTGAGACAACTAACAGTCCAACTACCAGTTTCACAACATCTGAGACAACCACCAATCCAACTACCAGTTTCACAACATCTGAGACAACCAACAATCCAACTACCAGTTTCACAACATCTGGGACAACTACCAATCCAACTACCAGTTTCACATCATCTGAGACCACTAACAGTCCAACTACCAGTTTCACATCATCTGAGACCACTAACAGTCCAACTACCAGTTTCACAACATCTGAGACAACCAACAATCCAACTACCAGTTTCACAACATCTGAGACAACCAACAATCCAACTACCAGTTTCACAACATCTGAGACAACCAACAATCCAACTACCAGTTTCACAACATCTGAGACCACTAACAGTCCAACTACCAGTTTCACAACATCTGAGACAACTACCAATCCAACTACCAGTTTCACAACATCTGAGACAACCACCAATCCAACTACCAGTTTCACATCATCTGAGACCACTAACAGTCCAACTACCAGTTTCACATCATCTGAGACAACTAACAGTCCAACTACCAGTTTCACATCATCTGAGACCACTAACAGTCCAACTACCAGTTTCACATCATCTGAGACAACTAACAGTCCAACTACCAGTTTCACATCATCTGAGACCACTAACAGTCCAACTACCAGTTTCACATCATCTGAGACCACTAACAGTCCAACTACCAGTTTCACAACATCTGAGACAACCAACAATCCAATTACCAGTTTCATATCATCTGAGACAACCAACAGTCCAACTACCAGTTTCACAACATCTGAGACCACTAACAGTCCAACTACCAGTTTCACAACAGCTGAGACAACTAACAGTCCAACTACCAGTTTCACATCATCTGAGACCACTAACAGTCCAACTACCAGTTTCACAACATCTGAGACAACCAACAATCCAACTGCCAGTTTCACAACATCTGAGACAACTACCAATCCAACTACCAGTTTCACAACATCTGAGACAACCACCAATCCAACTACCAGTTTCACAACATCTGGGACAACTAACAGTCCAACTACCAGTTTCACATCATCTGAGACCACTAACAGTCCAACTACCAGTTTCACAACATCTGAGACAACCAACAATCCAACTACCAGTTTCACAACATCTGAGACAACTACCAATCCAACTACCAGTTTCACAACATCTGAGACAACCACCAATCCAACTACCAGTTTCACAACATCTGGGACAACTACCAATCCGACTACCAGTTTCACAATATCTGAGACAACCACCAATCCAACTACCAGTTTCACAACATCTGAGACAACCACCAGTCCAACTACCAGTTTCACAACATCTGAGACAACCAACAATCCAACTACCAGTTTCACATCATCTGAGACCACTAACAGTCCAACTACCAGTTTCACAACATCTGAGACAACCAACAATCCAACTACCAGTTTCACAACATCTGAGACAACTACCAATCCAACTACCAGTTTCACAACATCTGAGACAACCACCAATCCAACTACCAGTTTCACAACATCTGAGACAACTACCAATCTGACTACCAGTTTCACAATATATGAGACAACCACCAATCCAACTACCAGTTTCACAACATCTGAGACAACTACCAATCCAACTACCAGTTTCACAACATCTGAGACAACCACCAATCCAACTACCAGTTTCACAACATCTGAGACAACTACCAATCCAACTACCAGTTTGACAACATCTGAGACAACTACCAGTCCGACTACCACTTTCACAACATCTGAGACAACCAACAATCCAACTACCAGTTTCACAACATCTGAGACAACCAACAATCCAACTACCAGTTTCACAACATCTGAGACAACCAACAATCCAACTACCAGTTTCACAACATCTGAGACCACTAACAGTCCAACTACCAGTTTCACAACATCTGAGACAACTACCAATCCAACTACCAGTTTCACAATATCTGAGACAACCACCAATCCAACTACCAGTTTCACAACATCTGAGACAACCACCAGTCCAACTACCAGTTTCACAACATCTGAGACAACCAACAATCCAACTACCAGTTTCACATCATCTGAGACCACTAACAGTCCAACTACCAGTTTCACAACATCTGAGACAACCAACAATCCAACTACCAGTTTCACAACATCTGAGACAACTACCAATCCAACTACCAGTTTCACAACATCTGAGACAACCACCAATCCAACTACCAGTTTCACAACATCTGAGACAACTACCAATCTGACTACCAGTTTCACAATATATGAGACAACCACCAATCCAACTACCAGTTTCACAACATCTGAGACAACTACCAATCCAACTACCAGTTTCACAACATCTGAGACAACCACCAATCCAACTACCAGTTTCACAACATCTGAGACAACTACCAATCCAACTACCAGTTTGACAACATCTGAGACAACTACCAGTCCGACTACCACTTTCACAACATCTGAGACAACCACCAATCCAACTACCAGTTTCACAACATCTGAGACAACTACCAATCCAACTACCAGTATCACAACATCTGAGACAACTAACAGTCCAACTACCAGTTTCAAAACATCTGAGACAACTAACAATCCAACAACCAGTTTTACATCATCTGAGACAACCAACAATCCAACTACCAGTTTCACATCATCTGAGACCACAAACAATCCAACAACCAGTTTCACAACATCTGAGACAACTAACAATCCAACAACCAGTTTCACAACATCTGAGACAACTAACAATCCAACAACCAGTTTCACAACATCTGAGACAACTACCAATCCAACTACCAGTTTCACATCATCTGAGACAACCACCGATCCAACTACCAGGTTTACAACATCTGAGACCACCAACAATCCAACTACCAGTTTCACATCATCTGAGACCACTAACAATCCAACTACCAGTTTCACATCATCTGAGACAACTAACAAACAAACAACCAGTTTTACATCATCTGAGACAACCAACAATCCAACTACCAGTTTCACATCATCTGAGACCACTAACAGTCCAACTACCAGTTTCACAACATCTGAGACAACTACCAATCCAACTACCAGTTTCACAACATCTGAGACAACTAACAGTCCAACTACCAGTTTCACATCATCTGAGACAACTAACAATCCAACAACCAGTTTCACACCATCTGAGACAACTACCAATCCAACTACCAGTTTCACAACATCTGAGACAACTAACAATCCAACAACCAGTTTCACAACATCTGAGACAACTAACAATCCAACTACCAGTTTCACAACATCTGAGACAACTACCAATCCAACTACCAGTTTCACAACATCTGAGACAACTACCAGTCCAACTACCAGTTTCACATCATCTGAGACCACTAACAATCCAACTACCAGTTTCACATCATCTGAGACAACTAACAATCCAACAACCAGATTCACATCATCTGAGACAACTAACAATCCAACAACCAGTTTCACAACATCTGAGACAACTAACAATCCAACTACCAGTTTCACAACATCTGAGACAACTAACAATCCAACTACCAGTTTCACAACATCTGAGACAACTAACAATCCAACAACCAGTTTCACACCATCTGAGACAACTACCAATCCAACTACCAGTTTCACAACATCTGAGACAACTAACAATCCAACAACCAGATTCACATCATCTGAGACAACTAACAATCCAACAACCAGTTTCACACCATCTGAGACAACTACCAATCCAACTACCAGTTTCACAACATCTGAGACAACTAATAATCCAACAACCAGATTCACATCATCTGAGACAACTAACAATCCAACAACCAGTTTCACACCATCTGAGACAACTACCAATCCAACTACCAGTTTCACAACATCTGAGACAACTAACAATCCAACAACCAGTTTCACAACATCTGAGACAACTAACAATCCAACAACCAGTTTCACAACATCTGAGACAACTACCAATCCAACTACCAGGTTTACAACATCTGAGACCACCAACAATCCAACTACCAGTTTCACATCATCTGAGACCACTAACAATCCAACTACCAGTTTCACATCATCTGAGACAACTAACAAACAAACAACCAGTTTTACATCATCTGAGACAACCAACAATCCAACTACCAGTTTCACATCATCTGAGACCACTAACAGTCCAACTACCAGTTTCACAACATCTGAGACAACTACCAATCCAACTACCAGTTTCACAACATCTGAGACAACTAACAGTCCAACTACCAGTTTCACATCATCTGAGACAACTAACAATCCAACAACCAGTTTCACACCATCTGAGACAACTACCAATCCAACTACCAGTTTCACAACATCTGAGACAACCACCAGTCCAACTACCAGTTTCACATCATCTGAGACCACTAACAATCCAACTACCAGTTTCACATCATCTGAGACAACTACCAATCCAACAACCAGTTTCACAACATCTGAGACAACTAACAATCCAACTACCAGTTTCACAACATCTGAGACAACTAACAATCCAACTACCAGATTCACATCATCTGAGACAACTAACAATCCAACAACCAGTTTCACAACATCTGAGACAACTAACAATCCAACTACCAGTTTCACAACATCTGAGACCACTAACAATCCAACAACCAGATTCACATCATCTGAGACAACTAACAATCCAACAACCAGTTTCACAACATCTGAGACAACTAACAATCCAACTACCAGTTTCACAACATCTGAGACAACTAACAATCCAACAACCAGATTCACATCATCTGAGACAACTAACAATCCAACAACCAGTTTCACAACATCTGAGACAACTAACAATCCAACAACCAGATTCACATCATCTGAGACAACTAACAATCCAACAACCAGTTTCACAACATCTGAGACAACTAACAATCCAACTACCAGTTTCACAACATCTGAGACAACTAACAATCCAACAACCATTTTCACAACATCTGAGACAACTAACAATCCAACAACCAGTTTCACACCATCTGAGACAACTACCAATCCAACTACCAGTTTCACAACATCTGAGACAACTAACAATCCAACAACCAGATTCACATCATCTGAGACAACTAACAATCCAACAACCAGTTTCACACCATCTGAGACAACTACCAATCCAACTACCAGTTTCACAACATCTGAGACAACTAACAATCCAACAACCAGATTCACATCATCTGAGACAACTAACAATCCAACTACCAGTTTCACACCATCTGAGACAACTACCAATCCAACTACCAGTTTCACAACATCTGAGACAACTAACAATCCAACAACCAGATTCACATCATCTGAGACAACTAACAATCCAACTACCAGTTTCACAACATCTGAGACAACTAACAATCCAACAACCAGATTCACATCATCTGAGACAACTAACAATCCAACAACCAGTTTCACACCATCTGAGACAACTACCAATCCAACTACCAGTTTCACAACATCTGAGACAACTAACAATCCAACAACCAGATTCACACCATCTGAGACAACTACCAATCCAACTACCAGTTTCACAACATCTGAGACAACTAACAATCCAACTACCAGTTTCACAACATCTGAGACAACTAACAATCCAACAACCAGTTTCACACCATCTGAGACAACTAACAATCCAACAACCAGATTCACATCATCTGAGACAACTAACAATCCAACTACCAGTTTCACAACATCTGAGACAACTAACAATCCAACAACCAGATTCACATCATCTGAGACAACTAACAATCCAACAACCAGTTTCACACCATCTGAGACAACTACCAATCCAACTACCAGTTTCACAACATCTGAGACAACTAACAATCCAACAACCAGATTCACACCATCTGAGACAACTACCAATCCAACTACCAGTTTCACAACATCTGAGACAACTAACAATCCAACTACCAGTTTCACAACATCTGAGACAACTAACAATCCAACAACCAGATTCACATCATCTGAGACAACTAACAATCCAACTACCAGTTTCACAACATCTGAGACAACTAACAATCCAACAACCAGATTCACATCATCTGAGACAACTAACAATCCAACTACCAGTTTCACAACATCTGAGACAACTAACAATCCAACAACCAGTTTCACAACATCTGAGACAACTAACAATCCAACAACCAGATTCACATCATCTGAGACAACTAACAATCCAACTACCAGTTTCACAACATCTGAGACAACTAACAATCCAACAACCAGATTCACATCATCTGAGACAACTAACAATCCAACAACCAGTTTCACACCATCTGAGACAACTACCAATCCAACTACCAGTTTCACAACATCTGAGACAACTAACAATCCAACAACCAGATTCACACCATCTGAGACAACTACCAATCCAACTACCAGTTTCACAACATCTGAGACAACTAACAATCCAACTACCAGTTTCACAACATCTGAGACAACTAACAATCCAACAACCAGATTCACATCATCTGAGACAACTAACAATCCAACAACCAGATTCACATCATCTGAGACAACTAACAATCCAACTACCAGTTTCACAACATCTGAGACAACTAACAATCCAACAACCAGATTCACATCATCTGAGACAACTAACAATCCAACAACCAGTTTCACACCATCTGAGACAACTACCAATCCAACTACCAGTTTCACAACATCTGAGACAACTAACAATCCAACAACCAGATTCACACCATCTGAGACAACTACCAATCCAACTACCAGTTTCACATCATCTGAGACAACTAACAATCCAACAACCAGTTTCACACCATCTGAGACAACTACCAATCCAACTACCAGTTTCACAAATTCTGAGACAACTAACAATCCAACTACCAGTTTCACAACATCTGAGACAACTAACAATCCAACAACCAGATTCACATCATCTGAGACAACTAACAATCCAACAACCAGTTTCACATCATCTAAGACAACTAACAGTTCAACTACAGATTATCTAAAAGACAATAATGGATTTATTAATCCTTCAAAAGCATCGTAAGTGTGTTGTTACCATGTCTTTCAAGAATTAAAACTGTTATAACAGAATACAGAGATATTTTTTTTTCAATTTTGCAGAGAAGCCTTGGAGAATCTCGAGTCTAAGATGGAAGAGATGGAAAACAACAATATAAGCAAAGCACAGATTGTCATAGGGGATGTTATTGGTCTTCTTCACATACAAGACGAGAACACAGAAACCAGAGACACATGTTACTCTTCAGATCCGAACAGGATAAACGTAAGACTTGAGAAACAATAAAACATGGTATTATTTCTTATTTATTATGCTTTTTTTTCCCACAGGTCACTGATTGCCAAAGTGACCTGAACACAGACATTCCCTGGTATGTAAGGATTCCCAGTGAAGCCTCTAATAAATCACGACTGGAAAACCACGGACGTGCGCTACTTGTAGTTCTACGGTTCAAAAACATGGGAAAGGTACTCACAATAAAAACATTTAAAAATTCCATGTTTGAACATTTTAAGTAAAGTTTATGGGATAGTTCACCCAATCAATTTCATATATTTTCACATTTACACTAATCATTTTTCCATAATGACACAAATCTTATGACCTGGCTGGGTATTACTATATTATGTCATAACCCCCACTGTTATGATGCTTCTTTGGTGTTTTTTGTCCTCTTTGAGATTATGAATTGTTGTTTGAAAAGATTTGAAAAATCCACTTTTGTGTTCCAGTGAAAAGTAACAGCATAAGAGACATTAATGAGTTAAAACTATTCTTTTAGCAAATGCTTTATCTATTGTATTCAAACATGTTTATATTTGAATTTCTCTATTTCTTATTTAGGATGAAACTAAAAATTACACAGTTTTGAACAATGAGGTTTATGGAATAACGATGAGGGCCAAAATCTCCAACCTTGCCAACAAAATAGAAATGTTCTTTACACAGAAAGAACTGGTAATGAAGGTTTTGTTGTGAAAATTATTTTATTATAATAATCAGACACTGTGAAAGCACAATAAAAATGTTCTTACAGGTCGGCGAGGCGTCTTGCAGTTCTTGGGATGGCAAAGGTACATTTATGTATGGCTGTATTGATCAGGTCCTATCAACAAACCTAAAATATTTGATACATTTCATTCCTCTCTCTCTTTTCTTTGAAGGAAATCTAAGATGGACGACGTTCGGCTGTGCGACCAAAAAAATAGACAAAAACACTATACAGTGCTCATGTTCACATCTAACGTTCTTTGCAGTGCTGATGGTGAGAAGCTTAACGGAGATTCATTTAAAGACTCCATGAAATCAATATCAGTGTCTTTTAGTCAAAGCATTCTCATGAGTTGCCCTAGGCGTCATTTAGTGACAATTTCGTCTAAATCCAACGCACATGGCACCTTTTAGGGTCAATATAACACACACAGAGCTTTGTTCAGTTATGGTAGGTTTAGTTCTGGGGTAGGTTTAGGCTTACACCACTAGGAGGCGCGTTCTGGCCCATGTATATATGCGTCTCATTGACGCTAAAGGGTGTCATGTGCGTTGGATGTAGACAAAATGTCAAAAGCGTCAGTATATGACGCCTTAGGATGAGAACGGGCTCCTTTTAGTCCACGTCTATATGCTAGTGAACTTGCACAATAAAATAATTCAATAAAGAAACATAATAGATAAATGCATTTCAAATTTAAAGATCTGATTCTTGCTTACAAGCAACAATAGGTTTTTAAAAAAATTGTCCAGTTGATCTGTGCGTTTCTGTTGTTTTCTCTCTCAGTATCATCCAGATGTAAATCCAAACACTACCAGTTTCACATCATCTGAGACAACTAACAATCCAACAACCAGTTTCACAACATCTGGGGCAACTAACAATCCAACAACCGGTTTCACAACATCTGAGACAACTAACAATCCAACAACCAGATTCACAACATCTGAGACAACTAACAATCAAATTACCAGTTTCACAACATCTGAGACAACTAACAATCCAACTACCAGTTTCACAACATCTGAGACAACTAACAATCCAACAACCAGTATCACATCATCTGAGACAACTAACAATCCAACTACCAGTTTCACAACATCTGAGACAACTAACAATCCAACAACCGGTTTCACAACATCTGAGACAACTAACAATCCAACAACCAGATTCACAACATCTGAGACAACTAACAATCAAATTACCAGTTTCACAACATCTGAGACAACTAACAATCCAACTACCAGTTTCACAACATCTGAGACAACTAACAATCCAACTACCAGTTTCACAACATCTGAGACATCTAACAATCCAACAACCAGTTTCACAACATCTGAGACAACTAACAATCCAACAACCAGTATCACATCATCTGAGACAACTAACAATCCAACAACCAGTTTCACAACATCTGAGACAACTAACAATCAAATTACCAGTTTCACAACATCTGAGACAACTAACAATCCAACTACCAGTTTCACAACATCTGAGACAACTAACAATCAAATTACCAGTTTCACAACATCTGAGACAACTAACAATCCAACAACCAGTTTCACAACATCTGAGACAACTAACAATCCAACAACCAGTTTCACAACATCTGAGACAACTAACAATCCAACAACCAGTTTCACAACATCTGGGGCAACTAACAATCCAACAACCAGTTTCACAACATCTGAGACAACTAACAATCCAACAACCAGTTTCACAACATCTGAGACAACTAACAATCCAACTACCAGTTTCACAACATCTGAGACAACTAACAATCCAACAACCAGTATCACATCATCTGAGACAACTAACAATCCAACTACCAGTTTCACAACATCTGAGACAACTAACAATCCAACAACCGGTTTCACAACATCTGAGACAACTAACAATCCAACAACCAGATTCACAACATCTGAGACAACTAACAATCAAATTACCAGTTTCACAACATCTGAGACAACTAACAAACCAACTACCAGTTTCACAACATCTGAGACAACTAACAATCCAACAACCAGTTTCACAACATCTGAGACAACTAACAATCCAACTACCAGTTTCACAACATCTGAGACAACTAACAATCCAACAACCAGTTTCACAACATCTGAGACAACTAACAATCAAATTACCAGTTTCACAACATCTGAGACAACTAACAATCCAACTACCAGTTTCACAACATCTGAGACAACTAACAATCAAATTACCAGTTTCACAACATCTGAGACAACTAACAATCCAACTACCAGTTTCACAACATCTGAGACATCTAACAATCCAACAACCAGTTTCACAACATCTGAGACAACTAACAATCCAACAACCAGTTTCACAACATCTGGGGCAACTAACAATCCAACAACCAGTTTCACAACATCTGAGACAACTAACAATCCAACTACCAGTTTCACAACATCTGAGACAACTAACAATCCAACAACCAGTATCACATCATCTGAGACAACTAACAATCCAACTACCAGTTTCACAACATCTGAGACAACTAACAATCCAACAACCGGTTTCACAACATCTGAGACAACTAACAATCCAACAACCAGATTCACAACATCTGAGACAACTAACAATCAAATTACCAGTTTCACAACATCTGAGACAACTAACAATCCAACTACCAGTTTCACAACATCTGAGACAACTAACAATCCAACTACCAGTTTCACAACATCTGAGACATCTAACAATCCAACTACCAGTTTCACAACATCTGAGACATCTAACAATCCAACAACCAGTTTCACAACATCTGAGACAACTAACAATCCAACAACCAGTATCACATCATCTGAGACAACTAACAATCCAACAACCAGTTTCACAACATCTGAGACAACTAACAATCAAATTACCAGTTTCACAACATCTGAGACAACTAACAATCCAACTACCAGTTTCACAACATCTGAGACAACTAACAATCAAATTACCAGTTTCACAACATCTGAGACAACTAACAATCCAACTACCAGTTTCACAACATCTGAGACATCTAACAATCCAACAACCAGTTTCACAACATCTGAGACATCTAACAATCCAACAACCAGTTTCACAACATCTGAGACAACTAACAATCCAACAACCAGTTTCACAACATCTGAGACAACTAACAATCAAATTACCAGTTTCACAACATCTGAGACAACTAACAATCCAACTACCAGTTTCACAACATCTGAGACAACTAACAATCCAACTACCAGTTTCACAACATCTGAGACATCTAACAATCCAACTACCAGTTTCACAACATCTGAGACATCTAACAATCCAACAACCAGTTTCACAACATCTGAGACAACTAACAATCCAACAACCAGTATCACATCATCTGAGACAACTAACAATCCAAAAACCAGTTTCACAACATCTGAGACAACTAACAATCCAACTACCAGTTTCACAACATCTGAGACAACTAACAATCCAACAACCAGTTTCACAACATCTGAGACAACTAACAATCCAACTACCGGTTTCACATCATCTGAGACAACTAACGATCCAACAACTAGTATCACACAATCTGAGACAACTAACAATCCAACAACCAGTTTCACAACACCTGGGACAACTAACAATCCAACTACCAGTTTCACATCATCTGAGACAACTAACAATCCAACTACCAGTTTCACAACATCTGAGACAACTAACAATCCAACAACCAGTTTCATATCATCTGAGACGACTAACGATCCAACTACCAGTTTCACAACATCTGAGTCAACTAACAATCCAACTACCAGTTTCACATCATCTGAGACAACTAACAATCCAACAACTAGTATCACACAATCTGAGACAACTAACAATCCAACAACCAGTTTCACAACGCCTAGGACAACTAACAATCCAACTACCAGTTTCATATCATCTGAGACAACTAACAATCCAACTACCAGCTTTACAACATCTGAGACAACTAACAATCCAACAACCAGTTTCACATCATCTGAGACAACCACCAATCCAACTACCAGTTTCACAACATCTGAGACAACTAACAATCCAACTACCAGTTTCACATCATCTGACACAACTAACAATCCAACTACCAGTTTCACAACATCTGAGACAACTAACAATCCAACAACCATTTTCACATCATCTGAGACAACTAACAATCCAACTACCAGTTTCACATCATCTGAGACAACTAACAATCGAATAACCATTTTCACATCATCTGAGACAACTAACAATCCAACTACCAGTATCACACAGTCTGAGACAACTAACAATCCAACAACCAGTTTCACATCATCTGAGACAACTAAAAATCCAACAACCAGTTTCACATCATCTGACACAACTAACAATCCAACAACCAGTTTCACATCATCTGAGACAACTAACAATCCAACAACCAGTTTCACAACATCTGAGACAACTAACAATCCAACTACCAGTTTAACAACATCTGAGACAACTAACAATCCAACAACCAGTTTCACAACATCTGAGACAACTAACAATCCAACTACCGGTTTCACAACATCTGAGACAACTAACAATCCAACAACCAGTTTCACAACATCTGAGACAACTAACAATCCAACTACCAGTTTCACAACATCTGAGACAACTAACAATCCAACTACCGGTTTCACAACATCTGAGACAACTAACAATCCAACTACCAGTTTCACAACATCTGAGACAACTAACAATCCAACTACCGGTTTCACATCATCTGAGACAACTAACGATCCAACAACTAGTATCAAACAATCTGAGACAACTAACAATCCAACAACCAGTTTCACAACACCTGGGACAACTAACAATCCAACAACCAGTTTCACATCATCTGAGACAACTAACAATCCAACAACCAGTTTCACAACATCTGAGACAACTAACAATCCAACAACCAGTTTCACATCATCTGAGACAACTAACAATCCAACAACCACTTTCACAACATCTGAGACAACTAACAATCCAACTACCAGTTTCACATCATCTGAGACAACTAACAATCCAACTACCAGTTTCACAACATCTGAGACAACTAACAATCCAACAACCAGTTTCATATCATCTGAGACAACCAACAATCCAACAAACAGTTTCATATCATCTGAGACAACTATCAATCAAATTACCAGTTTCACAACATCTGAGTCAACTAACAATCCAACAACTAGTATCACACAATCTGAGACAACTAACAATCCAACAACCAGTTTCATATCATCTGAGACAACTAACAATCAAATTACCAGTTTCACAACATCTGAGACAACCACCAATCCAACTACCAGTTTCACAACATCTGAGACAACTAACAATCCAATTACCAGTTTCACAACATCTGAGACAACTAACAATCCAACAACCAGTTTCACAACATCTGAGACAACTAACAATCCAACTACCAGTTTCACAACATCTGAGACAACTAACAATCCAACTACCAGTTTCACAACATCTGAGACAACTAACAATCCAACTACCAGTTTCACAACATCTGAGACAACTAACAATCCAACAACCAGTTTCACAACATCTGAGACAACTAACAATCCAACTACCAGTTTCACAACATCTGAGACAACTAACAATCCAACTACCAGTTTCACAACATCTGAGACAACTAACAATCCAACAACCAGTTTCACATCATCTGAGACAACTAACAATCCAACAACCAGTTTCACAACATCTGAGACAACTAACAATCCAACTACCAGTTTCACAACATCTGAGACAACTAACAATCCAACTACCGGTTTCACATCATCTGAGAAAACTAACGATCCAACAACTAGTATCACAAAATCTGAGACAACTAACAATCCAACAACCAGTTTCACAACACCTGGGACAACTAACAATCCAACAACCAGTTTCACAACATCTGAGACAACTAACAATCCAACTACCAGTTTCACATCATCTGAGACAACTAACAATCCAACAACCAGTTTCACAACATCTGAGACAACTAACAATCCAACAACCAGTTTCACAACATCTGAGACAACTAACAATCCAACTACCAGTTTCACATCATCTGAGACAACTAACAATCCAACTACCAGTTTCACAACATCTGAGACAACTAACAATCCAACAACCAGTTTCATATCATTTGAGACAACCAACAATCCAACAACCAGTTTCATATCATCTGAGACAACTAACAATCAAATTACCAGTTTCACAACATCTGAGACAACTAACAATCCAACTACCAGTTTCACAACATCTGAGTCAACTAACAATCCAACTACCAGTTTCACATCATCTGAGACAACTAACAATCCAACAACTAGTATCACACAATCTGAGACAACTAACAATCCAACAACCAGTTTCACAACGCCTGGGACAACTAACAATCCAACTACCAGTTTCATATCATCTGAGACAACTAACAATCCAACTACCAGTTTCACAACATCTGAGACAACTAACAATCCAACTACCAGTTTCATATCATCTGAGACAACTAACAATCCAACTACCAGTTTCACAACATCTGAGACAACTAACAATCCAACTACCAGTTTCATATCATCTGAGACAACTAACAATCCAACTACCAGCTTTACAACATCTGAGACAACTAACAATCCAACTACCAGTTTCACAACATCTGAGACAACTAACAATCCAACTACCAGTTTCACATCATCTGACACAACTAACAATCCAACTACCAGTTTCACAACATCTGAGACAACCACCAATCCAACTACCAGTTTCACAACATCTGAGACAACTAACAATCCAACTACCAGTTTCACATCATCTGACACAACTAACAATCCAACTACCAGTTTCACAACATCTGAGACAACTAACAATCCAACTACCAGTATCACACAGTCTGAGACAACTAACAATCCAACAACCATTTTCACATCATCTGAGACAACTAACAATCCAACTACCAGTATCACACAGTCTGAGACAACTAACAATCCAACTACCAGTTTCACATCATCTGAGACAACTAACAATCCAACTACCAGTTTCACATCATCTGACACAACTAACAATCCAACTACCAGTTTCACAACATCTGAGACAACTAACAATCCAACTACCAGTATCACACAGTCTGAGACAACTAACAATCCAACAACCATTTTCACATCATCTGAGACAACTAACAATCCAACTACAAGTATCACACAGTCTGAGACAACTAACAATCCAACAACCAGTTTCACATCATCTGAGACAACTAACAATCCAACTACAAGTATCACACAGTCTGAGACAACTAACAATCCAACAACCATTTTCACATCATCTGAGACAACTAACAATCCAACTACCAGTATCACACAGTCTGAGACAACTAACAATCCAACAACCAGTTTCATATCATCTGAGACAACTAACAATCGAATAACCATTTTCACATCATCTAAGACAACTAACAATCCAATAACCATTTTCACATCATCTGAGACAACTAACAATCCAACTACCAGTATCACACAGTCTGAGACAACTAACAATCCAACAACCAGTTTCACATCATCTGAGACAACTAACAATCCAACTACCAGTATCACAAAGTCTGAGACAACTAACAATCCAACAACCAGTTTCACATCATCTGACACAACTAACAATCCAACAACCAGTTTCACAACATCTGAGACAACTAACAATCCAACAACCAGTATCACACCATCTGGGACAACTAACAATCCAACTACCAGTTTCACAACATCTGAGACAACTAACAATCCAACAACCAGTATCACACCATCTGGGACAACTAACAATCCAACTACCAGTTTCACAACATCTGAGACAACTAACAATCCAACAACCATTTTCACATCATCTGAGACAACTAACAATCCAACTACCAGTATCACACAGTCTGAGACAACTAACAATCCAACAACCAGTTTCACATCATCTGACAAAACTAACAATCCAACAACCAGTTTCACAACATCTGAGACAACTAACAATCCAACAACCAGTATCACACCATCTGGGACAACTAGCAATCCAACTACCAGTTTCAAAACATCTGAGACAACTAACAATCCAACAACCAGTTTCACATCATCTGAGACAACTAACAATCCAACTACCAGTTTTACAACATCTGAGACAACTAACAAACAAACAACCAGTTTCACATCATCTGAGGCATCTAACAATTTAGCTAACAGTTTCACATCATCTGAGAAAACTAATAAGCCAACAACCAGTATCACACCATCTGAGACAACTAGCAATCCAACTACCAGTTTCACACAATCTGAGATAACTAACAATCCAACAACCAGTTTCTCAACATCTGAGACAACTAACAATCCAACAACCAGTTTCACAACATCTGAGATAACTAACAATCCGACTACCAGTTTCACAACATCTGAGACAACCAACAATCCAACTACCAGTTTCAAAACATCTGAGACAACTAACAATCCAACTACCAGTTTCACAACATCTGAGACAACTAACAATCCAACTACCAGTTACACAACATCTGAGACAACTAACAATCCAACAACCAGTTTCACAACATCTGAGACAACTAACAATCCGACTACCAGATTCACATCATCTGAGACAACTAACAATCCAATAACCAGTTTCACAACATCTGAGACAACTAACAATCCGACTACCAGTTTCACAACATCTGAGACAACTAACAAACAAACAACCAGTTTCACAACATCTGAGACAACTAACAATCCAACAACCAGTTTCACAACATCTGAGACAACTAACAATTCAACAACCAGTTTCACAACATCTGAGACAACTAACAATCCAACTACCAGTTTCACATCATCTGAGACAACTAACAATCCAACAACCAGTTTCACAACATCTGAGACAACTAACAATTCAACTACCAGTTTTACAACATCTGAGACAACTAACAATCCAACTACCAGTTTCACATCATCTGAGACAAATAACAATCCAACAACCAGTATCACACAATCTGAGACAACTATCAATCCAACTACCAGTTTCACAACATCTGAGACAACTAACAATCCAACAACCAGATTCACAACATCTAAGTTAACTAACAATCCAACTTCTAGTTTCACAACATCTGAGACGTCTAACAAACAAACAACCAGTTTCACAACATCTGAGACATCTAACAAACAAACAACCAGTTTCACATCATCTGAGACAACTAACAATCCGACTACCAGTTTCACAACATCTGAAACAACTAACAAACAAACAACCAGTTTCACAACATCTGAGACAACTAACAATCCGACTACCAGTTTCACAACATCTGAGACAACGAACAATCCAACAACCAGATTCACATCATCTGAGGCATCTAACAACACAACTACCAGTTTAAAACCATCTGAGGCAATTAACAATTTAGCTAACAGTTTCACATCATCTGAGAAAACTAATAAGCCAACAAGCAGTTTCACAACATCTGAAACAACTAACAAACAAACAACCAGAACCACACAATCTGAGACAACGAACAATCCAACAACCAGTTTCACAACATCTGAGACAACTAACAATCCAACTACCAGTTTCACATCATCTGAGACAACTAACAATCCAACAACCAGATTCACATCATCTGAGACAACTAACAATCCAACAACCAGTTTCACAACATCTGAGACAACTAACAATCCAACTACCAGTTTCACATCATCTGAGACAACTAACAATCCAACAACCAGATTCACATCATCTGAGACAACTAACAATCCAACAACCAGTTTCACATCATCTGAGACAACTAACAATCCAACAACCAGATTCACATCATCTGAGACAACTAACAATCCAACAACCAGTTTCACAACATCTGAGACAACTAACAATCCAACAACCAGTTTCACATCATCTGAGACAACTAACAATCCAACAACCAGTTTCACATCATCTGAGACAACTATCAATCCAACTACCAGTTTCACAACATCTGAGACAACTAACAATCCAACAACCAGTTTCACATCATCTGAGACAACTAACAATCCAACAACCAGTTTCACATCATCTGAGACAACTATCAATCCAACTACCAGTTTCACAACATCTGAGACAACTAAGAAACCATCAACCAGTTTCACAACATCTGAGACAACTAAGAAACCATCAACCAGTTTCACAACATCTGAGACAACTAATAATCCAATTACCAGTTTCACATCATCTGAGACAACTAACAATCCAACTACCAGTTTCACAACATCTGAGACAACTAACAATCCAACTACCAGTTTCACAACATCTGAGACAACTAAGAAACCATCAACCAGTTTCACAACATCTGAGACAACTAATAATCCAATTACCAGTTTCACATCATCTGAGACAACTAACAATCCAACTACCAGTTTCACATCATCTGAGACAACTAACAATCCAACAACCAGTTTCACAACATCTGAGACAACTAAGAAACCATCAACCAGTTTCACAACATCTGAGACAACTAAGAAACCATCAACCAGTTTCACAACATCTGAGACAACTAAGAAACCATCAACCAGTTTCACAACATCTGAGACAACTAATAATCCAATTACCAGTTTCACAACATCTGAGACAACTAAGAAACCATCAACCAGTTTCACAACATCTGGGACAACTAACAATCCAACAACCAGTTTCACATCATCTGAGACAACGAACAATCCAACAACCAGTTTCACAACATCTGAGACAATTAAGAAACCATCAACCAGTTTCACAACATCTGAGACAACTAAGAAACCATCAACCAGTTTCACAACATCTGAGACAACTAAGAAACCATCAACCAGTTTCACAACATCTGAGACAACTAAGAAACCATCAACCAGTTTCACAACATCTGAGACAACTAATAATCCAATTACCAGTTTCACAACATCTGAGACAACTAAGAAACCATCAACCAGTTTCACAACATCTGAGACAACTAATAATCCAATTACCAGTTTCACAACATCTGAGACAACTAAGAAACCATCAACCAGTTTCACAACATCTGAGACAACTAATAATCCAATTACCAGTTTCACAACATCTGGGACAACTAACAATCCAACTACCAGTTTCACAACATCTGAGACAACTAACAATCCATCAACCAGTTTCACATCATCTGAGACAACTAACAATCCATCAACCAGTTTCACATCATCTGAGACAACTAACAATCCAACTACCAGTTTCACAACATCTGAGACAACTAAGAAACCATCAACCAGTTTCACATCATCTGAGACAACTAAGAAACCATCAACCAGTTTCACATCATCTGAGACAACGAACAATCCAACAACCAGTTTCACAACATCTGAGACAACTAAGAAACCATCAACCAGTTTCACATCATCTGAGACAACTAACAATCCAACAACCAGTTTCACATCATCTAAGACAACTAACAGTTCAACTACAGATTATCTAAAAGACAATAATGGATTTATTAATCCTTCAAAAGCATCGTAAGTGTGTTGTTACCATGTCTTTCAAGAATTAAAACTGTTATAACAGAATACAGAGATATTTTTTTTCAATTTTGCAGAGAAGCCTTGGACAATCTGGAGTCTAAGATGGAAGAGATGGAAAACAACAATATAAGCAAAGCACAGATTGTCATAGGGGATGTTATTGGTCTTCTTCACATACAAGACGAGAACACAGAAACCAGAGACACATGTTACTCTTCAGATCCGAACAGGATAAACGTAAGACTTGAGAAACAATAAAACATGGTATTATTTCTTATTTATTATGCTTTTTTTCCCACAGGTCACTGATTGTCAAAGTGACCTGAACACAGACATTCCCTGGTATGTAAGGATTCCCAGTGAAGCCTCTAATAAATCACGACTGGAAAACAACGGACGTGCAGTACTTGTAGTTCTACGGTTCAAAAACATGGGAAAGGTACTCAAAATAAAAACATTTAAAATTCCATGTTTGAACATTTTAAAGGGGGGGGGGGTTTGACTGTTTTTTCCTTTGCATGATTGTGTTTATGGGGTGCAATATAACATGTATTCGTGGTTTTTCTTTTTTAAAAAGTATTTATTTTTCATAAACTTCACCTTTATTGTCAGCCGCGCTCTCCTCTGTCCTCGAACGAGCGGTTGACTTCCTGAGTCTATGAAACCTCTCCCTCAGAAACAGGCAGTGGGCTCAGATTGGTTAGTTTAGGCCGGTGTGTTGTGATTGGCTAAACTGTCGCTTACGTTGTCCGGAATGTTAACGCCAATTACCCTTACGGGCGAAACGTGCATGTCATGAGCTCCGGTCCAGATGTAAATAATAGTGTCGAACTGCAGTATCAGTTTGAGGCAGAATCCAGGCTGATCTCATGAAGTAGCGCGTGTATGACACGCCAATTCGTATTTCCATTTTTGGCATGCTATCAACACGCATAATCGCTTTTCAGCGTGTTTATGAATGCCATTGACTTAACGTTATTACTGTATATATAAATATATGACTTACCTCAACCCCGTCCCTAAACTTAACCGTCACTGGGGTTAATGGCATTTATGAGTGTTCCCTCACGATCCTAGGAAAAAAAGATAGCTCCCCAGATGTAGATGTACATTTTGCTTCGTTTCGCTCGTACATTTGACAGCATGTACAGACACGCAGAATGACGCGGACGTTAATGGCGTAGACATACTGTACGCGTATACACGCGGATAGCTCAAAATGCGTAGAGATAACACGCCACTTGACTCGAAAGTGGCGTGTATGTTTACGCAAAAGTCATGATGTCACGTTAAAGCCGCGATGAAGAGAGTCAAGCAGAACGTCACCACACACGGCTCTTACTAAACGTTTCTGAATGATAATGTGCTACATTTTTTAACCATATACACGTTTGTATTACACAATAGCATCTGACTGGCAACAATGGCAACTGACTGGCTACTAATGTTACTCAAACAGCGTGGCATTAGTTTACGTTCTTGATCAAATCGAAAATAACGTCATAAAGCATATATACATGAAAAAAACGTTTAAAAGATTAGTACTTATACAAAATTCAGGTCCATAAAGTTTGTACGCGTTTGTCGTAGACACAAAATAGCATAACTAGTAGCCTAGTGGCTATAAAGCCAGCGATGGCATTTGAAAAAAAATAAAACACAAGGCTATGTCTGGAATTATACATGCAAATACATTTAAAATGATTAAGTCTTAGCCTACTTATAGGTTGTGGCCCAACAACTGCTGCCTCTGGTTTTAAAGTTGGAACAGCTTCATGTTTTAGTAACAGTTTCTTGTTAAATCCGGTGTTGAACTCGTGGAGATTCTGGAAGCTGTCTTTCGTAAATGCGCAGCACAGAGAGCTAGATTACGATTGTCATTTTCAGGAACATAATCAAACATAAATAGTATCCATTGTTGAAGAAGTACAGCGTCCGTGGGAAGCTCGAACACAGAAGAACTGACAGCTGGGTGAACACAACACACTCGACGAGCTGCAGAAATATGCGCATGCCCTTTTCTGCATATTCCGGAGGGTGTGGTTAATGCAAATGTGTGGGTTAGTGACGTACCATAACCCAGCTGTAGTCCCAATCCAGTCATTTTTTGTAGAATATATACTTCCTGATTTTTAAAAGACGATATCTCTGCTTACACTGAACTTTCAGCGCTGCAACTTTGCAGATACTGTTCATGCACCAACAGCAACATTACACACTATTTAAAATGAAAAAAGTGAAATCGTACCCCCCACCCCCCTTTCATATATTTTCAGATTTACAATAATCATTTTTCCATAAAGACACAAATGTCTTGAACTAGCTGGGTATTACTATATTATGTCATAACCACTACTGTTATGATGCTTCTTTGGTGTTTTTTGTCCTCTTTGAGATTATGAATTGTTGTTTGAAAAGATTTGAAAAATCCACTTTTGTGTTCCAGTGAAAAGTAACAGCATAAGAGACATTAATGAGTTAAAACTATTCTTTTAGCAAATGCTTTATCTATTGTATTCACATGTGTTTATATTTGAATTTCTCTATTTCTTATTTAGGTTGAAACTAAAAATTACACTGTTTTGAACAATGAGGTTTATGGAATAACGATGAGGGCCAAAATCTCCAACCTTACCAACAAAATAGAAATGTTCTTTACACAGAAAGAACTGGTAATGAAGGTTTTGTTGTGAAACTTATTTTGTTATAATAATCAGACACTGTGGAAGCACAATAAAAATGTTCTTACAGGTCGGCGAGGCGTCTTGCAGTTCTTGGGATGGCAAAGGTACATTTATGTATGGCTGTATTGATCAGGTCCTATCAACAAACCTAAAATATTTGATACATTTCATTCCTCTCTCTCTCTTTTCTTTGAAGGAAATCTAACATGGACGACGTTTGGCTGTGCGACCAAAAAAATCAACAAAAACACTATACAGTGCTCATGTTCACATCTGACGTTCTTTGCAGTGCTGATGGTGAGAAGCTTCTCAGGCCCCGTCCACACTACTGCGTATTCGTTTAAAAACGGAGAATTAAAACTAATAAGATCTCCGTCCACACCAGCGTTTTATCTGCGTATTAGAAATGATCTCCGTCCACATTAAAACGACTGAAAACGCGGATCACGTGACCATTCACCAACACTGTGCATGCGCGTGCCGGTGTAAACAGTGATTAACGAATCAGGGAAGGATACGTCATGACTGATAACAGCCAATCATAGAGCAGAGCGTCAGCCCCTGCGTCAGCGTTTCTAAAAACCTCCGTTTTGTCTCGTCTACACTAAAACGCCCTCTGGAGATTCAAAACGCAAAACGGAGCTGTAGTGTTTCTAAACTTCTCCATTTTAGGTCTTCGTTTTTAGTCTGGACGGGAGGTGCAAACGTAGCAAAAGGTCTCCGTTTTTTAAACGAAAATGCAGTAGTGTGGACGGGGCCTCAGAGATTCATTTAAAGACCCCATGAAATCAATGTCAGTGTCTTTTAGTCCACGTCTATATGCTAGTGAACTTGCACAAGTTCAATAAAGAAACGCAATAGATAAATGCATTTCAAATTTAAAGATCTGATTTTTGTTTACAAGCAACAATAGTTTTTTAAAAAAACATCCAGTTGATCTGAGCGTTTCTGTTGTTCCCTTTCGAGGGAACTCAACGCTGCGTCAAAAATCGACACTTTGGGGACGCTCCCTTAGTGTGCGCCTCTGAAGTATTAATGAAATTAATCCAATCCTGATTGGTGTTGCGGCATAAAAGGAAGCATAAAAGTGACGCTGACACAAACACATACCGGCTTTCGCTCTTCACCAAGCGCTCTGTGTTGAAAACTGTCTGTCTTATTTGATGGTGTTTGTGTTGTTTGAAAGTGCTGCTGAGGCACTTTCTCATTCTTCGTCTGAGGATCCCGTAGCCCCTGAGAGTGGTGCAGGAGCCCGCATTGCAGCTTCTTCTGCCCGCGATCAGGTCCCGATGCTTAGATGTGCTCAGCATTGATGCGGATGACCATGAGGTGGGCGCGCCAGTTCATGGCCAAGGTTGTGAGGAGCTGGTAGAGGTTGTGACTCGTGCCGTGGCCAGACTTAACATCAGCTGGCCACAGGATGAGCAGGGAACGCAAGTGAAAAGCAAACGTTTCCTGCGGCACGGGTCACAGCCTCAGCGCCGGGGTTTGCCGCTTTCCCCCGATCTCATAAAGAGATCTCGAGATCGTGGGATAAACCGCACTCGTCCAGTGTCTCCAATCCCAGTATGGTCGATTATGTTATGGGGGCACGGGACATGGGCTATGGGAAGAAGCCTAAAGTAGAGGAAGCCTTAGCACAGTGTTTCCCAACCCTGTTCCTGGCGGCACACCAACACTGCGTGTTTTCTTTGTCTCCCTTATCAAACACACCTGACTCAACCCATCAGCTCATAATCAGGTGGGTTAATGAGCTGATGGGTTGAATCGGGTGTGTTTGATTAGGGAGACAAAGAAAACACGCAGTGTTGGTGTGCCGCCAGGAACAGGGTTGGGAAACACTGCCTTAGCAGGTTACCTCTCCCCTGAGGCGGGCATCTTCCCTAAAGACCCCGGCACTGCAGTGCCTAGTAAAATCTGCAGAGATACATCTGCTTTAGTAGGCAGGGCTTACACGCCGGCAGGTCGATCTCCTGAAAGATTTAGACTAGGGGGAGGGGCCAACTCCTGAGGACATCGCAGAGTTGCGCAAGGCCACAGATTTGTCTCTCTGGGCCACAAAAGAGACGGCCCGTGCCACTGGCCGCTCTATGGCAGGTATGGTGGCCACTGAGAGGCATCTGTGGCTAAATCTATCAGGTATAAAAGAAAAAGATAGATTTTTTCTGCTGGATGCGCCGCTCTCGCCTTCTGGCCTGTTCGGCGACGCTGTTACATCGATCGTCGACAGGTTTCAGGAGGCGAAGAAACAATCTGCGATTGTTTCTTCGCCTTCTTCGCAACAATCTTACGGTACCTCCCCCGTAAGGCCAAGTCTAAATCGAGTAGGGTGGGGCAAAGAGATCAGCCCCAGCCATCAACCAGCTCCTCACATCGTGCAGAGGCGAGAGAGAGCTTTTCCTCTAGAGCCCCTCCTCCGGGAGCTTGGCAACAGAGGAAACGCTCTCAGTCGAAGCCCTCCAGCCAGAGGAGCGTCATTCAGGCTAGGAGGGCTTCAGGGATGAAGTCCTAGTCGGAGTGGTGAGACCTCTGCGGGCTGCCCCGTCCGTTGCAGGGCAACCGAGGTTGTTCTAGCAGCGGAGCCCTGTAGGAAACGATGTGTGTTGCCCGCCGTCAACGACGCTTCGGGCCGCATCTCTTTCCAGCGAATATATTCTAACAAAGAACGTCAGTTATGGTCACAAAAACCGAATCGACTACAGCCTGCCGGTCTTCTGCTTCAGGGGGTCGAGACAGATGCTCGAAGAACACCAGAGGCCAGCCTCGAGAGGCTGGTTCCCTTAGTATATTTTGTAGAGGCTTGGTATCATCTTCCCAACATATCTGCATGGGTCCTGCATATAATAAAATCAGGGTACAGGGGTCTTGCTTCATCGCGAGGCTGGTATGTGTCAGCGTCACTTTTATGCTTCCGGTTATGCCGTCACATGTTACGTCCTGACGCAACACCAATCAGGATCGGAGTAGTTTCATTCATTCTTCAGAGGCGCATGCTAAGGGAGCGTCCCCAAAGTGTTGATTCTCGACGCAGTGTCTCGTTCCCTTCTCAGGGAACAAGGGTTATGGTCATAACCCGAGATGTTTTCTCTGCTCAGTCTCCTCCAGGTGTAAATCTAAACAGCACAGCGGAGAATGTGGAAGCATTGAGCTTCATCTCTTCTATCGGCTGTGGCATCTCCATGTTTTTCCTGTCCGTCGGTCTGTTCATGCATTTCCTATTACGGTAGAGTATCTTAAAATATAACATACAGCTACTTTAAGTTCTTTGACCAATCACTTATGCTCCTCTTTTAGATAAAAGCATCTGAGAAAGCATAAATGCATGTTACAAATACAGTCTTTTTATATTCGAACAGGAAAGCCAAATCAAACCAGGCCACGAAGATCCTGATGAACATGTTTGTGGCTTTGTTTCTCCTGAATCTATCCTTTTTGTCAAACGAGAGTATCGCCAACACAGAAGACAAGGCTGCGTGCGTCTTCATAGCGCTGCTCATGCATTACTCAATGCTGGCTACATTCAACTGGTTCTTCATTAAAGCTCTTCATATGTACTTATGGCTCATCAGACAGAACGTCACCATCAAAAACTACATGAGGAAGATCACCGTGTTCGGCTGGAGTGAGTTACATGGAGAAATCACCTGTTATAGTGTTCACTTTAGAAAATATATTGCGCATAAGACATATCAACTGTCATGATACTTTTATGTGTTTCTGTCCTTTTCTTGACCCGTTCCTTTGAGCATCTGAGCAGTCACTAAAATTTGTCTCCATCCGTGTTATTTTAGTATTTTCTTTGGCATTCACATTTTTAGTTACCAATAATAACCCTTGTCTCCGTGTGCTTTCAGTGATTCCGGCTCCAATAGTCGTAGCTGTTGTTTCATTAGGAGAATATAAAGAAGTGATTATAACAGCAACATCTGGAAAAAACACACGAATGTAAGTTGTTCTGATGTCACACATGCATGAAATTATGAAGCTTTTAACAGGTCAACATTGTCTCTTCTCTTTTAATTAAAGGTGCTGGATTACAGATCCGTTAATTCACTACATAGTGAACATTGGCTACTACGCTTTAGTCTTCATCTTCACGACAGGAGTCTTCATCATGATCGTCACTAAGATTGTCCAAGCCCGACACATAAAAGTGGCTGACGGCAAGAGTTGCACGTTCAGAAAGCAGCTGATGATGGTGTTGAGTTTGTTCCTGCTCTTCGGCCTGACGTGGGCTGTGGCGTTCTTCAGTTATGGACCGATGCTCATCCCCTCATACTACATCTTCACTTTCTTGAACTCGTTTCAGGGTGAGAAAAACCCTCAAACAAAAGCAATATATAGACCCTCTCCAATATTTTGAATTTGGACTGCAATACCCAGTTCAACCACTAGCTGTCAATTTTACATACTGCACCTTTAATGATACATTGAATGCATTTAAATTAGTGTTGTTTCTCTTAAAAGAAAAGATGTTTCTCTTATCGTTTTTGTTTGTTTTTTCAGGGTTTTTCCTCTTCCTGTATTACAACCACATTCATAATGATGTTGCGGGAAATTTCTCTGATGATCCAGAAAGCTCCAGCTCCACCACAACCATCGTTTAATCCAGCATTAATGTTTAATGACTGAAAATATTTAATTTGACCAGGAAAAAGCTAGTCTTAAGTCAGTGGCATGTTATTAGATGTAATTAGTAGATGTAATTTTAAAGGCACATGCTTGGCCATAATGTACAGTGTGCACAACGCACATTCTTCTCTCATTTACACAGACGCAGCAGTTCCCATTGCAAATCTTACATTATTACAAGGAAAAATATGAACACACAAGGGAATCATTGTGGCGTCCATGAAGATGTGAAAAAATAGGCATAAATCTAGCTTACACATATAGAGAAATTATTATAAGCCGGTTTAACCAAAGCTAATTTGGTTGGGTTTCTCCTTTGTCTCTTAGACTGATTTCTTAAACTGAGTTGCTGTTTAAGGGGGAACTGTTTTTAAAATTTAATTCTCACCAAAGAGAAATGTTTATATGATGTCATGTTTATAATCTTTAGTGAGAACTGTTTAAAATGTTAAATTATGACCCTAAAATGTGCAACATTATTGAAATCACTCAATAAATGACAAATATCTGTGATGATCTTTACTGAAACCGTCTTGTTTGTTGTGGCGCATTAAATTGTGATTAGTGTTGTCAAAAAACTCGGTACTTCGGTACTAAAAAAAAAAAATGTTACGGTACCAGCTTTTCTAGGTACTGAGTACCAGGTTAATCCAGTTCTAGACGCGCTGTCTGAAAGGTGCACAGTTGCGTCCTCTTCATTAACGCTGATATGCTCTCTCTCTGAATCCACTTGTTGACACGAAAGGAGGAAAGAGCCACACATGGAAATATTTTGGATTAGGCTAATGTCACGTTGCCATAAGAGGCCGATTACATGCAAATTAGCAATTTCAAATATAAGCGCGAGGCAAGCGCGCTCATAATAAAAACTCGTTGCATAGCAACGACAGACGCCGCGTGAGAGCATGCGCTTTGGAAAGAATAAGCACGTGCAAAAATATAATAATAAAAAACACGCGCGATATGTGAACGGCCTCTAAAGTGCTTTCGGGGTAGTTTTACGAGTACATGAGCACAGTAGTATCTACCCGACACCAGAGTACTGGTATTAGTATCCATGCATCCCTATTTATGTCATTTAATGTCAGTGCCAGTTCTAGGCGTATTCTTGCCTTTATAACTCAGCAGGTTTAAAAAGCCTTTTCAAAATTAAATATGAATGCAGTTTTAGATTAAATAAAAGTACACTCAAGTCAAATAAAACATGTTTTATCTCCTGTATAGTTTGGTAATGCTACAATAAGATAGCTACCATTCATCAACATTACTTAGTTCACATCAACACATGGAGTGAACAATATATTTTTACAACATTAATTAATGTTTTTAAATGTTATTTAATAGAAACACTTGATTGTTCATGTTTGTTCACTTAATTCATTGTGCATTAAATAAATGTTAACGGATTAGAACTTTACAAACAACTTTAAAAATGTGTTAGTGTATACTATTGTTTATTTTAGGTCATTTTATCTAATTTTCTAAAGTGTTTATAATGCAAATGTACAGTTTCCATACTTGTAACCGTGATAAACACTTAAATATATGTAAATTTAAACTAAGCTTTGGTACCGAAATTGGTACCGAGAACCGTGAATTTTTACTGGTATTGGTACCGAATACTGAAATTTTGGTACCGTGACAACACTAATTGTGATGAATATTAATACTGTTAGATTTATGTAGCCAATAAGGTACGAGAGGCTGTGCTGTATCGTGAATAAGTAACGGCTGAAGGGCGTTGTTAGGCACGACGCGAAGCGGAGTAACCCCTTCAGCCGTTACTTATTCATGATACAGCACTTGCCTCGAGTACCTTATTGCTTTTATAAAACGGTTGCCACACAATATTAAAGTAAAAAACAATGTATTAGTGCAACTTTTTTGAGGTAAAATCACTAAAAGCCTTCCTTCCGCTAGAAAAAATAGTCCCTGAGCGTGAACCGCAACAACGCTCCAATGTGTAAAATGCATGAAAGCTCAAATAAAAACAACATAGAACCGCAGTGTCGCGCAGCGCTCAATAGAACCGTTGGGTGAAGCGGTCATAGCCGTGTTTTATCGTGAATAAAGCACAGCTCTTGACCAATCAGAATCAAGGATTCAAACTAACCGTTTTATAATGAGAGTTATAATCCATGTTTATGCATGTCAGAGACACAAACTATAAGCTACTGCACCTGTTTTGGAAAACAAATCTACATCTTCCTGATGACACTAAATCCAAACGCCAGCGGATTCACATATTTCCTTGATCAAACACGGGATCATATTTGGTTACGGAAAATGCAAAACATAGAAAATACTGTAATTCAGCTAAAACACAAATGTCTGTTTTCATGTTTGCAAATGAACTTTATGTCAGTGTTTCAGCGGCTCTGAGCTGAGGATCGTAATCGTACGGCTTCATATGAGAACGGATGAAACTCTCTCTCCTCGTAGTCTGTGGACGTTCATCTCAAGAATGTAATAAGAAAATGTTTTAAGATTTATTACTTACATTTATTGAAAAGAAAATTCAACTTGAGTCTCTCTCAGCCTGTTTTGGGGAATTATGTCTCGACAAAATCTGAATTTGCTGTGGCTGATGATCGTCTGTTGTGCTTCAAGCTAGATAAGTATGTTGCTTTAAAAAAAAAAATCAAAATTCTAACATCATTACATAGTGTCCTTATATGTTGTATTTCTGCAGACATCTCAGAAAACTCCAATCTCCAAGTCTGTGTGACTGACAACAACAAATCCAGGTAGATGGTGAATATTACATATTTATTTTTTAAAATCACTTTATATCGGTTGTTTTTTCATTGCACTGCTCTTTGTCTAAAAAATACTAAACTAGCTAAACTAACCACCTTATTGTTATTTGTTATCATATAATATTGGGTACAGTCTCTTTTATTGGAAGTACACCAGAGCTCATTGAACAGTATATTAAGTAGAACAATTGCATTTGCATACATACACATATACATTTTCCACAATTACACTCAAATTCACAATTTGAGAGAGTTGTACATAACGAAATGAACTACTTGCAACGACTTCGACTTTTTTATTAATTACAGTTCAGGCGTTTCTTTATTCTGTATCAGATTGCAACTTCTTTTAAAAGGGACCTATATCCGATATCTGCATTTACATTGTACTTGGTGAAACAACCACAAGAAATGTTCATTTCATTTTTTCCCTAATCGATGCCAGTCATTAGCCAGTAACTGGCTAGATGTTATATTAGAATTAAATTATGTTTTGTTAAATTAAAATTCAAATCAATTAAAATGCATAACAATTTCCACAACTTCATCCAAACCTTTTTAGTGTGTGCCAGCTGCCCGTGCCTCTCAGACCTGTCCTGTCCTCATAAGATCCACCACAACCATCGTTCAATCCAGAGATAATGCAGTGGAAAATGTTTATAATGAGCTTAATTAAGACAACAAGTCAAAAGTAGAAGGTCAGAATACTAGTCGTGTTTAATAATAATCTCTAAGATGTTGTAAAGTGAGGGGGATGTAATAACTTATAATGGGATCATAAATGGGAACATTAGCTTAAGACATTTTGAACTAACATTAATTTAACACATACTTGAACATCGTCACTGGAAGCTACTTTGTAAGTCATTTTTTTTTCGCATTGTAAATTCAGGGTAACTGTAACCCTAGTTATGAAATATATTGTTTGTTGACTTTTGAATGTTTAAATTGTGCAATGATCATTATTTCATTAATTGTTTCTTGATGTAGTTGTAAAGATGTCATGTAAAAAGAATTTTGTTTCAAATAATTATAATGCAGTTTTCATGTAGACTTATGCTCTGACGTATTAAACAAAAGTGAAAATTATATTGTTTCTTTTATACATTGCATTAATATATTGTATTTTATATTTATTATATTATATTATTTAAAAAAAATACTATTGCCTCCATACTGGCATGAACCTCCTGTGCATTATATGCAATATTTGATTTGGTTATTCTACATAAGTATATCAGTGGTAGGCTACTAAATGTTTCTTTTTGCAGGTTTGTTTGCAGTTATGTATTTGATATGTGTTTATGATTTAAGTTTGTGTAACACTAGAGGGCGCTGTGAGATTGTGCAATGTAACTCACAGTGTCTGAGGTGTAAATGAGATCATCTATAATCGTCTCAGTGTGACGTTTTTGCAATTACAACCAATTATTGACTCGAACCTTAATAAAATCCAGTTGAAAGATTTGAGCATTTCACCTATTGATGACATGTTTTTATAACACTTACAGTTAGGGGGAGAATCCCCGAAGAATCCTGAAAAAACATGCACTATATTTGTCACACTTTTTTTTTTGTCACAATACAACCATTTTCAACATTGATAATAATCGTAAATGTTTTTTGAGCAGCAAATCAGCAATTTTAGAATGACTTACTGGAGGATCATGTGACATTGAAGTGATACTAATGCTGAAAATTCAGCTTTGATCACAGTGTACATGGGGGTATGTTCCAAAAGCACATGTTTCCCATGTTTAACATGTGCAAAGCACATGTGTTGCACATATTTCACATGTGCAAAATCACATGTCCATGTTGTCACATGCAATCACATGGGTTTCACATGCAATCACACAAGGGTTTCACATGCAATCACATGGGTTTCACATGTAATCACATGGGTTTGGGTTTCACATGCAATCCCATGGGTTTCACCTGCAATCACATGGGTTTCACATGTAATCACATGGGTTTCACATGCAATCACATAGGATTCACATGTAATCACATGGGTTTGGGTTTCACATGCAATCCCACAGTTTCACATGTAATCACATGGGTTTCACATGTAATCACATGGGTTTCACATGCAATCACATGGGTTTGGGTTTCACATGCAATCCCACGGTTTCACATGTAATCACATGGGTTTCACATGTAATCACATGTGTTTCACATGGGGGTATGTTCCAAAAGCACATGTTTCCCATGTTTAACATGTGCAAAGCACATGTGTTGCACATATTTCACATGTGCAAAATCACATGTCCACGTTGTCACATGTGATCACATGTGTTTTTGCACATGTGAAATATGTGCAAAGCACATGTGTTGCACATATTTCACATGTTAAATTTCACATGTGCAAAATCACATGTCCACATTGTCACATGTGATCACATGTGTTTTTGCACATGTGAAACTCATGTGGTTTTTCTGTAAGGGTACTTTGGAGAGCGCTTTCAAAAACCTTTGTTTTCGTTAATGAAAAATTATTTGATAAACTTTTAATTAATTTTGTCTCCTTGTGGACGGAAGACAGTGTGGACAAGGCGTGACATTTATAATTTTAAAAGTAGGAAAGGAAATATAGTGGACCTCTTGGAACTGAAGACCCCTGCGATATACCGTCTACTTAAGACATAATCGACTGTTTATGTGAATACTCTCCAAAAAATACATTTTTGTGTGTACAGTACATGCGTTTAGGCACGTATTCAAAGCACATGGCACCTATAACGTATATTACATTGTTCATATCTTCAAAAAGTCTTTAGTTTTATTATACTGTATATATAAAAGAAAGATAGGCTGTACCGAGATCTTTCTAGAAAAAAACGAGTGGGTGGAATGGGATGGATGGGAATTAGCATGGGAATCCAACTCTTTAACGGTGTAAAAAACTCACTATGCATAAAGTAGCATTTAATCCCCCTTTAATGCACTTATAATAGCAGTGTTTAATATTAAACACGTTCCTCAGTTAAGCAATAGCATTTTACAACACACACTTATTTGGCTGATTTGGGCTTTTAGAGAGGAACGAAAGCTCACCGCTGTGAAGGAAAGAAAGGTGCGCTGGAGCACATTCATCGTTTTACATTGTTTATCTTGTTTTTATAATTGTTGGAAGCCAAAATCGAAAATTGCAGAGCCCTAATTGGAGGGGTTGATAATCGCAGGGCTGAGAATTATCATCATATTTCTCCACTGTAGCAATGGCCTGTGTTTGTACATAAACTTACGATCCTAAAAAGCCCAACTTTACCGAAAACACTCAAGACAAATGACAAATCTCGATGATGATCATTACTGAACCCGTCTGTAAGATTGTATTGGGCTGAATTTATTGAGCTTTATAATCCATGTTTGAACATATTCGTGTCAAAGAGACAAACAAGACTGAACCTCTTTTATAAAACAAATTTGCATCTTCGGGATGAAACTAAAGACACACACGTGTTGATTCAGATATTTGCATGATAACTCGGTATTGCATCCTTACAAAATCAGCCACACACGGATATGGAAGGTTACTGACACGAAAACACTGTCAGAATCCACTAATAACTTCTGCATAGTTTAATGTGGCTTTAGCCCTCATGTTGTGTTCGAGTCATTTTGACCCGAAGAGAATTTTCTTTTACCAAATACACTAGTTAATGTTAATGCATTGGACTGAAACTAACTTTGTTCACACAGACTATAACTACTTTTTTTGTCCCCTTTTTACTTTGAGTCTACAGAAAATAGCTTATCAATCACTCGTCATGCTATTTTATCCCCTAATAATGCACTCAATCTTTTTGTCAACTTGTCTTCCTTTGAATAGAGCTGGTTTTGGATTTCTTTTTCAAACTGATTAACAGTAGGCCTCGTTAATCCGAGCTCCTCAGTTTTTGAGTGAAAAAAGTTAATCATTTTTCAAAAATTAAAATAAATAAATAATGCTAGGGCTGTCCACTAATAATCGACTAGAAGGTTAGTCGCAGAAAAAAAAAACAGGAACAGGCTAAATTGCGCAAGCTGTAACATAGCCTATGCAACAACATGCAAACATTGGCCTATAATTCATCGACCTCAAATATGGCTTATCATTTGAAACATGTAAGTAGCAGCAACTTTACAAGTCCGCTCGCTCTAATGTTAGCCTAGACAAATGTGCGCTATTAATGTTAGCCTATATTACAAATGTGCGCATACTTTTGAATGAACCAATTCATATGGAAAATAAATATCCTCAGATTATGTAATCCTCATGAAACGTACATATGCGCACGTCCACTTCTGCGGAGATGACGAGTCAGCATCGTCGACTTAAAGGGTTAGTTCACCCAAAAATGAAAATTAAGTCATTAATTACTCACCCCCATGCTGTACCAACCCCGTAAGACCTTCGTTCGTCTTCGGAACACAAATGAAGATATTTTTGATTAAATTTGAGAGCTGTATAACTACCACATTGGCTCCTGAGGGACTGCCTCTTGACGGCCCAGAAAGTCAATGAAGAAAATGTTTAAATATCCCAAGTGACTACCGTGGCTCAACTATATGTTTATCAAGCGACGCGAATACTTTTTGTGCGAAAAAACAAACAAAAATAACGAGTTTATTCGACTATTTCTTTTCTTCCTTGTAGGCCAGAACGAGACTTCCTTATAGATTTCCACGACGCATGCGCGAGAACTGAACTGAAGTAGTGTAAGCTGGTGTAAGCAGATCGCAGTTCTCGCGCATGCGTCGTGGAAATCTATAAGGAAGTCTCGTTTCTGGCCTACAAGGAAGAAAAGGAATAGTCGAATAAACTCGTTATTTTTGTTTGTTTTTTCGCACAAAAAGTATTCACGTCGCTTGATAAACATATAGTTGAGCCACGGTAGTCACTTGGGATATTTAAACATTTTCTTCATTGACTTTCTGGGCCGTCAAGAGGCAGTCCCTCAGGAGCCAATGTGGTAGTTATACAGCTCTCAAATTTAATCAAAAATATCTTCATTTGTGTTCCGAAGACGAACGAAGGTCTTACGGGGTTGGTACAGCATGGGGGTGAGTAATTAATGACTTAATTTTCATTTTTGGGTGAACTAACCCTTTAATCTCTGCAGCCAAAAACACAGAAAACATTAGCAATAAATTATTAAAATGTTATAGAAAAATTGCTAAATAATATGGTGAATTTGTTGACATTACAAGTCTGTTAAACTCATTTATCAATAATTATCTCAAATTAAGCTCTGCTTTTTTGTCAGCTAGGTCAGCCAGGCAAATAAGTTACAAGGTTCAGGTGTTGAACAATTTTGAGTTATTTCCACGTAAACTTCAAAAACACAAATGTGTGAAAACACTGACAGCGTGCCCATGCGTATTTAGTCTATAAGTATGCGCATTTGAACATATATGTGCACAGGTGTGTAGTCTTTCTCCACAAATTGACCTCAACAAACTACCTGTCTGACCTTAAAAATTCACAATACAGATTTTTTTAAATTGCTTCCGCGTGTGCGAACCAGAATTATTTTGACAACTCTTTATCTACAGAGGTAAAGGGAGGGTGGTCTTCACAAGGGAGAGACTATAGTGACACTTCAGGACTGCGTTGTCGTCGTGTCCATGCGCAGGTCTTTCATCAGATCTGGATACGGCTGACTGCGGTAAACTTCGGGACAAAAAGAGAGACTAATATTAGCGTTGATGCCGTTTTTCTTTTGATGTAATGAGTTAATCAGGATTTATGGGAAGTGTTCCCAGTTGAATTATAGAAATTGGTAATGTTCTATGTGCATGCTAAGTCAAAGAGAGTTTTAGTCTAGCTTTAAACTGACAGAGTGTTTCTGCTTCCCAGACAATGTTATGAAGATTGTTCCAAATTGTAAGAAATTTTATAAACCATCGAGTCTATTTAAAAGATTGCTGTGGTCAATAGTATCAAATACAGCACTAAGATCGAGTAACACTAATAGAGAGATACAACCACGATCGGATGAGAACAGCAAATCATCTGTGACTCTAATGAGAGCGATCTCAGTACTATGTTACGGTCTAAATCCTGACTGAAAATCCTCGCAGATATCATTTCTTTCTAAAAAGGAACAGCTGTGAAGATACTGCCTTTTCTAGTATATTTGACTTAATTGTGAAAAATTATAATTATTGCTTTTGTGCTGATTTAAGGGCCCTAAATATTCTGCTTGCACTCCTAAAATTTTCAGTCAGAGGCTACAGCGCTCCTAGTAAAAACAGTCAGCCTGGAGCCCTGTATACTGATATTGTTAAAGCCCAAAATAACATAATTTGCATGTTTGCAAATGAACCGCAAGTCACTGTTCCAGCGGCTCTGAGCTGAGGATCATAATCATACGGCTTCATATGTGAATGGATGAAACTCTCTCTCCTCTTGGACTGTGGACTTTACCTCTCAAGAATCGAATAAAGAAAATGCTTTAAGATTTAATAGATAACTACCAATATCTGTAGAAAAGAAAATTAAACTCTTTTGTCTCTATCAGGCTGTTATTGAAAATTATGTCTCAACAAAAGCAGAATTTGCTGTGGCTGATGATCGTCTGTTGTGGATTAAGCCAGATAAGTATGTTGCTTAAAAAAAAAAAAAATTCTATGATTTTGTTTAAAACATTCCGAAGTGTAGACTAAATTTTAATTCTGAAATCTAAATAGAGTTTTATATCATTATATTATCATTATCATTATTACATAATAGCTTTTTAATGTTGTCTTTGTGCAGGCTGCTCCAAAAAAGTAATAGTTGGCAACACTTTGACAGATGTCTGTTTCCAAAATTCAGGTACTGTAGATGTGAACTATACACTGCTAACATGACTGTAGGAATACTGTAAATGTATTATCTGAATGTGCTTGTGACAAGTTCAAGTTCTAAACTCATTGGCCCTCATTTATCAAAAGTGCGTACACCACATTTCCAGCGTACACCTTGCGTACACTCAAAACCACGGTGAGTTTGAGATTTTTCAATATGGACATTGGCGTACGGCACGCTCGAATCCTACACCAGCTCAGGAGGTGGTGTACGCACGTTTTGAGTTAGTGAGGAAATGCGCAGAAAAATTCCTAACACCACAAAACGCACTGACAAACTAAAAGATATGATATATTATGACCCACTGTAAAACAAACAAACAAACAAACAAAAAAACAACATAGAAATTATAAACTTCAGTATTTATTTTTGTGTAATGTGGACTTCAATGTTTAATTTGTGTGACTTTACCAAAGCATTTGATTTGTAAGCATATATTCCTTCAGTTGCGAGCCCACTTTACCCTGACGTTTCAGGATTATCCCCGGCAGGTGCGCACGGACTGGGTTCGGTAGCCTAATGAAAGACTTTCAATGACCAAAAAATAATTCAGACTGACAAAATAATAAAAAATAAATTTTTCTTCTTTTAAATGATGATAATAATAGAAATAATAATGACGACATCCTTTTTCTAAATAACAATAAGCATCATTTATGCAAATCATAATAATAAGAAGAATACTATTAGAAATTGTCATGCAATTATTAATGTGAATGAATGGTACTTCACATCACATCATCATCATCACTATTATTCATGTGACGTTATTCGAAATTGAATGCTAATTCGTGCTGTAAAATAATGCTGATAGGTCATTTCGTCTCCACGTCGGAGAAGTTTCTCTTCTTTGCCGTGTTCCGAGTGTCCATGGCGTAAAATAAGGGCGTTGGGGGAGCGGAGACTTGAATATTTAGGGGCGTGTTATTCTAATGACGATCGTTTTCGGCCGCGGGATTTATCAAGGGCAGGCATTGCGTAGGCCTACACCTGGATTTCAAAGGTATGCACATCTTCATAAATCAGGCGGTGAGAGGAGTGTAAGTATAATCTTACACCAAAATATACACCCGTTTCTACGCAAGATTGATAAATGAGGGCCATTGAGTTGATTTCTTTTCATTCCAGATATTCATCAAGCATGTAGGCCATTAGATTGTCAGGGAGATGTAAAGTTTTGCACAATGAATGTCCAAATAAACAAATCTTCTCAAGGTAAGAACGTGTATATTTGATCTTTTAACTGTTCTCAAGTTCAAAACTCTAAAGAAAGTATTTTTTTAATAATTCAAATCAAATCTTCTCTATTGTTTCCAGGAAAGTGCAAAGAAAAGGAAGAACACAGTTTTATCATAAAAAATGATGGAGGGAAATATGAAGTAAGAATGAATGAGACATGTAAAGACACAGAACTGTGGTTTTTGCCAAATGAAGGGAACTGTTCGCTACCACAAGTGCTAAATCAAGGTGTGTCTTGCCCAAAATCAAATGAAATTTTAACACACACACAACTCATAAGTATAAAAGGTATTTTTAGTGTTGTAATAATTCATAAATTTTGTATCACTAACCGCATTTCCATTATCCTTCAAATTGCGCAAATTGAAATTGTGAATTGAAAATAAGTCCAACACATCAATTGTGCAAAAAAAGTCCCATTTTGAAAAAAACAACAGCCGCATGAGGTGGTTTTTCAGGTATATTGGACGATATTTGGCTTTTTTTTTTAAATATCGGCATTGGTCGATGAGTTTTTATAATAGGCCGATTGTGTGGGAAGGGGACTTTTATTTTGGCGGGCGGTGCTGAGAACACCAGCGCCGAAGAGAACGCAGCGCCTGATCACACAGCGCTCACTGACTCAGATTCTCCGTCTTCATTAGTTTACCAACTCTGTCAGTCATATCTAATACCTTGTTAGGCAGAACTGGTAAAGTAAATGGTTTGTGAAAAAGTAAAGCATTTTCTTCTTTTTTTTGTAACAGAAAAGAAAACAATCAGGCTAAAATACTTTCTCATTCACTGTCAACACTCAGCAAACACACATCTTCATTATTTAAACAAATCTCTGAATATCTAATAAACATTTAATTTCACAAACCTTGCAGAATAGAATCCAGCTGTGGTATTTTGTGAAGTGTGCATCTGTAGGCTACATAAACATGTTACTGCGAGTGACACTCCGTGCGCAGTGAGTGAATGTGAACAGAAGATCATTCAGGGCTGGACTGGCCATCGGGCATACTGGGCATTTGCCCGGTGGGCCAGCGTGCTTTTTGGGCCGATACATCTTAAACTTTAAATGTTTTTTTTTTTTTTTTTAACGGCCCATACAACTCATATCAGCAGCTCAATTGCGTTTAGTTTTGCGGCCGCGACGCTGGGATCTTTGTGCCGTTGAAACACATCGGACAAAAAAAAGTCAGCGTGGGATTTTTCTTTCTCAAAGACCGGCCCATGAAACACGGAGATCAGCGGCCCATTGGTTATTTTCTTGATTGACACTGGGCTGGTCCAATCACATTTTTAATCACCTCCCCCTCTGGGCTGAGCGAGTGCAGTGTCAGTGAGTGTCAAATAGTCAGAGCGAAGGAGAAGAAACGCAAGAAATATGTGCAGAGATATGGTGTGAAAAAAAAACAGCCTTCAGTGTCTGATGAGGAGTGAGGGGGATCACGAGAGACATTAGTGAGTGTAGAGAACTGTGGTAAGCAGAACTAGGGTTACTTTCAGAACACAGGGCAGGCTGTGAGAAGGAACCCACCACCCAGTTAAGCATTATTTCCACATCTGCATATTTGACGATTACGCATTTTACTTAGCCTGACTTAGCTCCGTAGGGCTTTGATTATGAGGCGTGTCGTAACCGAACCAGGAAAAAAAACTCTGCACTCAATTGGATAGTCGGACAGACCTACAACCAATCAGAGCAACGCAGTAAGTCAAATACTTTGCATAGCATAGTTGTCAACAACAGAACTTACTTATTTTAGAAGTAAAATAACGAGTGTTGCTTCTTTCACTTGGTCCTTCATCAGTGCGACCAAAGGAGAAACCCCAACGACCACATGCTTTTCATTACGTCCCATCTTCTTAACTTAGCGACCATCAGAGCCAGCTGATAAGTTACACTTTTGCCGAATATCTTTATGCATCACGTGCATCACGTATATACAGTAATTATACTTATTTATACAATAATATTTAATTACACAATAATTATACAGTACCACTGTTAGCAGTCAAATTAAATCATTCAATCAAAAATCCATCTTTGCAGTGCAGAGGTGACGCAGAAGCAGCATTAGAAGTGGCATTAATATATACACTCCATTTACAATTGCATAAATCAAGCTATAAGATTTTTTTTTTTAAATGATTTCTAATTTTTACGTTTTACTTTTAATATGAAACTAAAACGGCCAGTAGGCGGCGGCAAATCGCTGTCTTAATAAGCGAGTTGAGGGAGTCATTCATTCAACCGATTTGTTCAAACGGGTAAGAAGCAAGTGATTGAATTGTTAAAATGACTCGTTCAAAACGCGGATTTCCTTCAAGAGATCATCGCTGTCTGTTGCATTGAGACTCTGCTACGGTTTCATTTTGAAATTCTAGTCAGCGAAATAAAGGGAAAACAAACAATATCGATAATGTTATGTCTAAAAACTAACTCACAATGGCAATTTATTTTAAATTTAACTATTGTATAATAACATAAATATCACACTTGTGCATGTGAAAACGGCACTCTTACTGATGTGATATTCTAATATAACAACATGATATAAATATAAGGCAAAAACTAATTTGGGACATACCTATAACCATAGACATAATAAACTGCACACATCACGCAGTGAAAAAATGAGAGACAAATGCGATGTCAGCTCACACTCACAGTGCCTCGTCCATCGTTAAAACGATAGAATATCATAATAGACAATACACATCGCACACCTCTACGCACATAAAGAATTAACTTACAACTTAACTGACATTTGCCAACTTTCTTCTCTCCTCCTCTCCTGTCTCGCGTGCAGGAGACGGACGTTATTCTACCGCGAATGTGACGCGAATTGTCACGTGAACAAGCAAATCCACAAAGATAGATAAAAATTAATACGCACGCAAATTAAATGTTTTTAATTAGGAAAACATTAAGATATGACTAAGTCGAAGTGTCAACTAAAATTTAAGACCTTTCATACCTAAAAATAAGACTTTATAAGACTTTTAATGGCCTTAAATTTTAAATATCTAATTTAAGCCTTTTTCAGACTTTTTAAGGACCCACGGGAACCCTGATGTAACTAGCAATTGTACCTTCCTCGTCTACATCTGCACCGCATTCAGAGGCCCAATCACAGGTAAGATCCTGTACAATTTTAAAGTGTTGTGTTTTAAATGTCAGTTTATCCCATCGATTAGGGCAGGGCAATTGGTTATTTAACAAGGCAAGTGTGCCTAGCCAATAAAATTAAATTAAGTTGAATTACATTAAATTACATTAAAGTAATTTTACAATAAAATACAGTTTAATTTACAGTTTTTGGTAGTGAAAAAGAACAAGTCATTTGTAAAATATCATGCATGTTACCATGATAGTTTTTAGTGTTTGTGTGAATGACACTGTGTAGCTTATATATTACTATTAAATTTCTTGTGGAAAAGCTGCTTGATATGAGCTTTGATTCATCATGTCTGTATCACAATGGTACCAAACAGATATTAGTACTTCAATAGGTTGATAAAATAACATAATTTAAGATTAAGAAGATAATTTAAGAAGTCTGTAAAACATAAAATGTTGCTACCATATTTTTTACGGTAAATTTCTGGCAATCACAGCTGTCGTTTTTTTACCGTGTATTTTAACAGATTTTTTTTTTACAGTGTTAATCTAGTGCTTTTACGTGTATTATTTAATTTATATATAATTTTCCTGTGTTATATTCTCCTCGCAATAAAAAAAAATAATTAAAAGTGAGCAGAGAGTTAGCCTGTCCCATGCTACTGTAATGCGAGGCAAAGCCAGAAACCAGGGAGAGTATGATCTAATTCAGGGATCTCCAACCTTTTGGTGACCGTGGGCTAACTCAAGGGATAAAATAATCTTGAGGGTTACTTGTTTGTTATACTCTTATAAATGTAATACATTTATATATAAATATACAGATAACAATGAAGGTTTTTTTTTTTTTTTTTTTACATTTACTTTACTATTAATCACCATCACATGCTAAATAATAAAATCCTGGTTCAGACTTCCAAGCATTTTATTTTTTATTCAACAATTCCTGAAAAAAATATGAAAATATAGATTGAAATATTTACATTTATAATATAACTTTATTTAAAGAAACAATGTGTAGGAATTTCTCCCATCTAGCGGTGAAAATGTATTTTGCATTCAAACGAATTGTGCTCTCCAGTGCCTCGCTTTTATAAATGCGCGTTGCATCTATGGTAGCCATTATGTACAAAAAGTTATGACAAGATCTTCTAACAGCATTCCCAACGCATTCTCACCCCAAGGCGTCACCTTTGACCATGCTTCAATATTTGACGTTTTAGGCGCCCTTTAGCGTCAGTTAGATGACGCCCTAGGATCGCGTGTACCCTACCCCCACACCTAAACCTAACCGCGTCCTCTAACTGAGAATGGGCTGGCATTCCACACTAAGCTGAACGAAACCCTATTTCTAGGCCTCTTTTAGGGGCCGTTTACACCTGGCCACTTCATGCGTTTTCTGTGATCGGATAGCTATCCGATCGTGAAAAGATCAGGTGTAAATCCCCCGAAACGCATTCGAGACGGATTTGAATCCGATCGCTCAAACCACTTCAGGAGGTGGTTTGGGCCGCATTCCAGACGAAACTGCACAAGTGTAAATGCGTGTGGTTCTTGAAACCACATATGTAAATGTAACTACTCCCAAAAATGCTAAAAAATAAATGCATGAGAGCGTGTTACAGGCTACAGGGGTTGGACAAAAAAACTGAAACACCTGGTTTTACTACACAATAATTTGTTAGAATGGTGAGGGCCTCATTTTGCATCCAAATACAGCACCAATTGACAGATAGAAGTCCTTCACAGTGACCAGAGGGATTATGAGCCGTTCCTCTTCCAGAACAGTGTCCAGGTCACTATATGATGCTGGTGGACTCGCTCCTCCAAAACACCTCAATAATATTCAGATCTGGTGACTGTCAGACCATGGGAGATGTTCAACGTCACTTTCATCTTCATCAAACCCTTCTGTCACAAGTCTTGCTGTGTGTATTGGTGCATGATCATGCTGATACACGGTTTGAGCATCAGGTGCTCATGATCCTCCAGAAGGGTTTGGTAGTCCTCGGCAGTGTCGTGTCCATCAAATACAATCAGGATTGTCATGATATTGGAGCTCAAACCATCACTGATCCACCCGTGCTTCACTCTGAAGATTGGCCGCCCGGCATATAGATGTGAAATCTCCAACATTGGCCAGTGTTTCAGTTTCATTGTCCAACCCCTGTATATGTCATGCTAGTTTAGTCAGATATGACGACGCTACTGCGACGCGCATCACCTCAGATGAGCAGTTGAACGCCTAATCAAGCCAACGCGCCGCAATCTATCGCAAATCAAAGTGAAAGTAAGTCGCAGACGATTAACACTACCATCTTCATTAAAAGTAAAGAAACGAAATGATCTTACCAGTTCTGTTGCCGCTCTCTCTTATCACTGTCTTTGCTGATTTTGAAATTAGCCGATGATCAATAAAATGCAGCTCATATCTGTTGCTTTCGGTGGCGTGCACTTCATTAAATCCGCATATAGCGCGGGGATTGAAGATCGGATTTATATCCGTTTTGCAAAAACACATTTATGTGACCAGGTGTAAATGAAATCGTTTTGATAAATCAGATAGCTATCCGATCTGAGAAAACGCATGAAGTGGCCAGGTGTAAACAGCCCCTTAGGCTACCGACAGCAGCCTACAAGGCTCAAAATAGCCCCACACTAACAGGGTAACATAATGAGGGTCCCTACATGCAAAACGAGGCATTGAGAACTTTGTAAGTGTACAGACCGTTTAACAAGAAGATATTTTATAAAGACAGTTCACTTCGTGTATGCAGACAGAAGCCATCTTTGGAAAACAGTCTCGACAAGTCGAACCACGAACACTGGTTCATACAGTTCAGCTCACTTGGCACGGCGTTCATGGTTCGACTTACCAAGTTTTCCAAAGGTGGCTGCTGCCTGTTTACACGAAGTGGACTGTCTTTATAAAGTATCTTCTTATTAAACTGTCTGTACACTTACAAAGTTCTCAATGCTTCGTTTTGCATGTAGGGACCCTCATTATGTTACCGTGTTAGTGTGGGGCTATTTTGAGCCTTGTTAGTGGTATTAACTAGCGATTTGTTTTTACTTATTAAATGCCCCCATTACTAGCATTATATGCTAAACAGTTTTTAGAGACAAACTCTTTACATTCGATTATCATGAAAACAAATCTCAGAGAAAGGTCGACTAGGTACCAATGTGTAATTAGACCAAAGGTTCACTTTGTGCCGGAGTTCTGCCTAACCCTAACCCTAACCCTAAATCATCACAATGTTTCACTCTTCAGGAACTTAAACAGCCAACGAACGTTAATCTACTATCTTTGGTCAGACATGTAAATGACATTAGGCTACAAAACACAATCTCTCTTTTGTGTTTTATTCCTCTGTTGTTCTTTTATTACTTTCACTTTTGTCTCTGATGAGTATTTAATGCAGATGTTTTATTCCTTTTGATTCATACAGCTACAGTATGATTTGATAATTATGTTGAATTGTGTGTTGTCGTGGTCTCTTGAGGTTGTCCGAGAATCCCTTCTGTTGATCTTAAGGAGACATGTAAAAAAGCTACATATGACAATGATACATGCAGAGGTAAGCCTTAAGATTCATAATATACTTTTCTATTAGTTGTTTCATTTGCTAATATATGTCATTCATCAAACTCAGCAGAATATAAAGTGAAATTACAGTAAAGAATTTAATACAGTTAATACATCTACAGTACATTCTACACGTAATATGTAGGCCTACTCCAGCTAAGTTTTACTTTAAGTGTATTAAAATGATTTTGGTCCAGCATGTTCTCGCTTACTCTACGCTTAAAATCTTACATTATTTCTCTTTTCCTTGACCATAAAGCAAATAGAATAGGTGTACTTATAATTCTCAGTTCCAAGTCATCTTAACTGTAGGGACTCATTATTCATCAAAGAGGATGCATTTTTTAAATACATTCTCTTAACCCAATTTGTTGTTTGATTAAATGTATTAGTTTGCCATTCATGGGTTTATCTTACCTCCAAGTTACCACCCCATAAAACAAATTAACTCCCCAAACTATTTGTTTGTGCTACGATAGAGCTTATTTGTACTGCAAAAATTAACATCTGTGCTGGTTTGGTGTTGAAATGTGGTTTGGTGTTTTAGTTTTACTCCTGTGTCAAATGTACTTTTTAGTTATCATTTTTAGTCAACCTTGTCCTGTTTTTGTTTAGTCAAGTTTTAGCCAACTAAATGGGAGTATTTTAGTCTAATTTTAGTCAATGAAAAAAAAAAAAACATTTTCATCATGCTGCATAATAGTTTTATTTAGTTAATTATTTTGCTCAAAATTACAATCAATTATAATAAAGAGATTTTTTTCCTCATTAAAAATGTCATTTTTCAACATTATTGCCCTTTCACCTATTAGCACAAATCAAGAGAATGTTATTATGAGGGTTATTTTACATCATCTCACAGGACAAGGCTTAAGTCTAGTCTCAGACTAAAACCCAGGTTTGAGCTGTTTTAACCAGAAGCATCTCTCAAAAAAAAGCATCAGTGCCATTGTTTTGTCAACATGTAATCAGTTGTTTTTTCAGCAATGTTTTTTTTCTAAAGCATGTTTGTAAAAGCTGCTTAAATATCCTAATTGAACTTTAATGCCTAATCCTATCTTAATCTAAGACCTGTCAGTGAAACCAGACCCTAGTTTCCTGATTTATAATAGGATATTTATCATATATCTGTAAGGTTAATTAAACTATTAAAATGGTTAGTTAAAATGGTTAATTAAAACAGTGGAATTCCTGATTCATTAAATACATTAATGTACATTAACATAAATAACATTTAAAAAAAGAGTTTGTATTGGCACACAGAGGTTACGTGAGTGCATTTATTCAGCAACCACAATCGCAAATATAGTTGAGAGATCCATGTTTGGATTTATTACAGTTCATCTCTGAGAAGTTTTGATCACGGATTTAGTCGCACAAACAGCACAAGTGGCTCGTGACGACTGAATGACACTTTCATTCGAGCAGAAAATCTCAAATGAGGATCGCTGAACTCCAGCTTATACTTGTTTGTCAGCCACTGTGTCATCAGCAGATTTAGCAACATAAAAATGACTGTGTTCGTTAAAAAACACCAGTTCTTTTAAGAGAAAAGCTCTGATTTGTGGATTTAAATTATAAAGCAAACATGAAAGCTTGTAAAAACAGTCTATAATGTTTTGTCTTCTCCTTTATTCGACAAAAACAATCAATGATATTGCATGTTGATATAGTCATAGTTATGACTTTATCAACATTTACTTTAATCTTTGACATTCAGTTGAACAAATATATTAATAAAATTCATTCCCTATTTATTTCTGTGTGCTAAAGATAATGAAGGAAGCAAATACATTCTGCGTTCACACCGTGATGTATGGACGTGTGTGACCTGCGATAAGACACCTACTTATTGTAGTGAAGCGAACAAAACTGCCTGTTTCACACCAACCGAGACAATTTACAATCTGACTTCAGAGGTTCCAATAAACGAGGCTGGATCTATTAATCCCTCAAGTGCATCGTAAGTGTGTGGATACAAGTGACTTTTAAAATTAAAACTGTATTACAGTTTACAGAATGATTAAGCCTGTTTTGCAGAGTTGACTTGGACAATCTAAGGTCCCTGGCGGATCAGATGAAAAAAGACAATAAAAACAGTGCGACGATTGTGATGGGGGATGTTGATGGAATCCTCCTAATTCAAGCTGAGAACACAGAAACTCAAGACGCATGCTTCTCTGCAGATCAGAAAACGATGAATGTAAGGGATGTGAAGCAGAAACACATGCCCATGGGAAGAACTCTTTATTTATCAATGATAATTCTTCTTTTCACAGATTGTTGACTGTGAAAGTGACCTGGACTTTCCCTGGTCTGTAACGATTCCCAGCGAGGCCTTTGATAAATCAAAACAGGAATTTAATGGCAGTGCATTTGTTGGAGTTTTAAGGTTCAAAAACATGGGAAATATGGTAATTCTGTTATAAAAAGCATGTTTTTGAATGATTTGTGATCTATGTTATTCACAAACGTTTATAGTTGATTAATGATTACTCTTTTATGGCTTCTTATTTAGAATGAAACTAAAAATTACATTGTTTTGAACAACGAGGTTTATGGGATAATAATGAGCACCGAAATCTCCAACCTTACAGACAATATAGAAATGGTCTTTACGCAGAAAGATCTGGTAACGAAGGTTTAATGTCTTATTTAAAATCTTATTTAAGACCAGAAACAGTAAAAGCAAAATAATAACCAAACATGTTCTTGCAGGTCGGTGAGGCGTCCTGCAGTTCTTGGGATGGCAAAGGTAAATTCACTTATGGCTGCATTGGTTAGTTTGCTTGGTTCCATAAATATGGTAATATTGTTATTCAAAACCACTCTTATGTCAGAACCATGCATAATTCGTAACTTCTGAAAACGGTCGTGGTCACTGTGTGCTGCTTTAAGCTTTTCCACGACACAGAAAACACTGATGGAATAACGGAATACAATCATAAAAATTGAACTGACTGTATAAATGTGGGATTGTTACAGAATTTGACAAATTTGTTATCAAATTCAAATTGGGAGATGGACTAGTGTCTGCGTATTAATCCGTAAAAAGCTGCTATTTCAATCCAGAGATGCTCTGAGATTCACTTCATGAGCATTTCACGGTTTCATTTGACAAAACTATCATAGATACATAGAGAAACTCAAAGGCCTTTACGACAACCTGCCAAAATAAAAGTCTGGCTTAACTTGAAGATGTTATGACTAGGGCTGCACGATATAGCGTTTTAGCATCGTTATTGCGATGTGCGCATCCACAACAGTCACATTACAGGATGTGCAATGTCAAGTAGCCTATATAACTTTACACTAAGTAATTCCACATCAAAGGCTAAAATTACTCCCAGACAGCAATGCCATAGAGATATGTCTGTAAAAGCGGAAGTTCAAAAACAATATTCTAAAGATGGCAGCACTTGTTTCTCTAGTGCATAAGGTCTATAGGGATCCGAGTTGATCCGTGATCCGCACAAGCTACCCACTGGTTCCGAACGAATTTGAACTATCATAGTAATATAAATGATGATACAATTTAAAATGTTTAAAAAAAATATGACCAAGACTTTTGTATACAGTTAACCTATGGTGCGACTCTTTGTTTGATTAAAAAAAAAAAGGTTTTCTTTAATGAGAATAATATCATATGTACGGCCCCATCACCAGGTAGAAATTCATGCAAAGGTAAGAAAGGTTGTGTGTTGATTTTTATTCAGAAAAATATATTAGATTTGCAAAAAATATATGGTTCTGTTTGACAGTAAGTAATAAAAACAAAACGGATTCAGTTGTGAATAGTTTTTAATCCAAAATGTTAAGAGAAAAAATAAAGTTAATGGAATTGGAACCAGAATCATTAGGCAGAATCGAAACTGGAAAATGTCTTATGATTCCCAACCCTACCCAATTAACAAACCCAATTTATTTCATATTTAAAATGATGGTCTCTTTTCTTAAGGAAATCTTACATGGACGACGTCCGGCTGTGAGACAGAAAAAATCGACAATAACACCATACAGTGCTCGTGTTCACATCTGACGTTCTTTGCAGTGCTGATGGTGAGAAGCTTCTCTGACAATCATTTAAAGACACCATGAAATCAATATCAGAGTCTTTTAGCTACAAAACTTGACTAAGAAAAATTAACAGATATGCACTAAAACGTAAAGATCTGAAAAGGGCTGTCAGGATTACTCAAATTAGAGTACTTGATTTAAAAAAAAAAATCCCCCAATTGCAATTTACCCGTGTTGAGTAACTGGCAAAATACCAGAAGTGCCACATCCACTGATGAGAATCCATGAACTGCATTATTACACTGTTTTCTAAGGCTGCACTATGTATTAAAACACTTTAAAAATACTAGGGATGTTAATTAATCAACGATCGATTATTTGTCGATAAAATATTTTGTTGTTTAAGCAATTATTGTATCTTAATAATCACTAAACTGTGAACTGGTGACACCGACTATCACATCAAGCCTTGAACTTGAACTTTGTGCACTAATTTGATCAGATTTGTAAGGTAAATCATTTATAAACATACGCCAATGCAAGAGAACATTTCAATATGTTTCTAAATATGCAAACGGTTCATTGCAATTTCAAAATAAAATTTTAAACCCTCGCTCAGAGTTTGCATGTTTGTCCACATATTCATGTTTAATAAATTACAGTGGTTGTAGCATTGAAGCATTTCACCTGAGATGTGTCTCTCTGTAGGCAAGGGCGTTGTTAGCTGGTACCCTACCCTCTGACATCACAGGGCACCACAACTTCCAAAAGAGATATAACTGCAGTAGCCACTGTTCAACCTGAAGAGGGCAGCACTCAGATGTTTTCACACCATATATTGTAGAATAAAAACACTTTATGCCCAAATGTCAAAACAATTACTTGAATCAATGAACAGCATTGTAAAGCGCCAGTCTTACAGATCAGAAACTAAAAAAAAGTTTTTTAAGGTTTAGTTACCCTTTAAGTTTATTTTACCCTTTGTTTTTATTAACACAAAAAATATCAGATTATTAAATTGTCAAAATAATTAAATGATTATGCAATTACGAAAATAATCATTAGTGACAGCCCTAGATCTGATTCTTGCTAATAGTGTTTTAAAAGGGTTGTTTTCTCTGCTCAGTCTCCTCCAGATGTAAATCAAAACATCACAGCTCCGTATGTGGAATCGTTGAGCTTCATCACTTCTATCGGCTGTGGCATCTCCATGTTTTTCCTGTCCGTCGCTCTGTTCATGCATTTCCTATTACGGTACAGTATCTTAAAATATAACATACAGCTACTTTAAGTTCTTTGACCAATCACTTTTGCTCCTCTTTTGGATAAAAAGCATAAATGCATGTTACCAATACAGTGTTTTTATATTCGAACAGGAAAGCCAAATCAAACCAGGCCACGAAGATCTTGATAAACATGTTTGTGGCTTTGTTTCTCCTGAATCTATCCTTTTTGTCAAACGAGAGCGTGGCCAACACAGAAGACAAGGCTGCGTGCGTCTTCATAGCGCTGCTCATGCATTACTCAATGCTGGCTACATTCACCTGGTTCTTCATTCAAGCTCTTCATATGTACTTATGGCTCATCAGACAGAACATCACCATCACAAACTACATGACGAAGGTCACCGTGCTCGGCTGGAGTGAGTTATATCCTTTTAAAACGAACACTAGCAAGTCAGACTGTAGACTCAACTCCTGTCATGATACTTTTATTATGCTTTTGACTTTTACTTGAGCAGCTTATCTTCAGTACTTGGTAGGCTAGTTTAGAGTGAATTTTAGTAATTTGATTACATTAAGTTAAATTAAATTAAGAGAAATGTTCAGTGGCAACTAGCTGAAATAATGCTTTTTTATATATATTATTTTCAGTTAAAGTTTATTTTATTTCAAATAATATAATTTTTTTATGGTTTTGGTTTCAGTGAACTATAATACCCCTGATTTCTGTGTTTTTAGTATTTCCGGCTCCAATGGTGATAGCTGTTGTTTCAATAGGAGGATATAATACACGGATCATAAACGCAACATCTGGAAAAACATTCCGAATGTAAGTTGTTCTGTTGTTGCAAATATATTAATTAATGATGCTTGCGAAGTGCCCCAATTAGGAACTTTAAAGGTTCATAATTTTGTTTTCGGAGTCACCGACAACAGGTTGACTGCTCGGCCACTACTCGGCATCTCGCGGTCTCGGCCACTCTCGGCATCTCGCGGTCTCGGCCACTCTCGGCATCTCGCGGTCTCGGCCACTCTCGGCCACTCTCGGCCACTGCTCGGCATCTCGCGGCCACTCTCGGCCACTGCCCGGCATCTCGCGGCCTCGGCCACTGCCCGGCATCTCGCGGCCTCGGCCACTGCCCGGCATCTCGCGGCCTCGGCCACTGCCCGGCATCTCGCGGCCTCGGCCACTGCCCGGCATCTCGCGGCCTCGGCCACTGCCCGGCATCTCGCGGCCTCGGCCACTGCCCGGCATCTCGCGGCCTCGGCCACTGCTCGGCATCTCGCGGCCTCGGCCACTGCTCGGCATCTCGCGGCCTCGGCCACTGCTCGGCATCTCGCGGCCTCGGCCACTCTCGGCATCTCGCGGCCTCGGCCACTGCTCGGCATCTCGCGGCCTCGGCCACTGCTCGGCATCTCGCGGCCTCGGCCACTGCTCGGCATCTCGCGGCCTCGGCCACTGCTCGGCATCTCGCGGCCTCGGCCACTGCTCGGCATCTCGCGGCCTCGGCCACTGCTCGGCATCTCGCGGCCTCGGCCACTGCTCGGCATCTCGCGGCCTCGGCCACTCTCGGCATCTCGCGGCCTCGGCCACTCTCGGCATCTCGCGGCCTCGGCCACTGCTCGGCATCTCGCGGCCTCGGCCACTGCTCGGCATCTCGCGGCCTCGGCCACTCTCGGCATCTCGCGGCCTCGGCCACTGCTCGGCATCTCGCGGCCTCGGCCACTGCTCGGCATCTCGCGGCCTCGGCCACTGCTCGGCATCTCGCGGCCTCGGCCACTGCTCGGCATCTCGCGGCCTCGGCCACTGCTCGGCATCTCGCGGCCTCGGCCACTGCTCGGCATCTCGCGGCCTCGGCCACTGCTCGGCATCTCGCGGCCTCGGCCACTCTCGGCATCTCGCGGCCTCGGCCACTGCTCGGCATCTCGCGGCCTCGGCCACTGCTCGGCATCTCGCGGCCTCGGCCACTCTCGGCATCTCGCGGCCTCGGCCACTGCTCGGCATCTCGCGGCCTCGGCCACTGCTCGGCATCTCGCGGCCTCGGCCACTCTCGGCATCTCGCGGCCTCGGCCACTCTCGGCATCTCGCGGCCTCGGCCACTGCTCCGCATCTCGCGGCCTCGGCCACTCTCGGCATCTCGCGGCCTCGGCCACTGCTCGGCATCTCGCGGCCTCGGCCACTGCACGGCATCTCGCGGCCTCGGCCACTGCTCGGCATCTCGCGGCCTCGGCCACTGCACGGCATCTCGCGGTCTCGGCCACTGCTCGGCATCTCGCGGCCTCGGCCACTGCTAGGCATCTCGCGGTCTCGGCCACTGCTCCGCATCTCGCGGTCTCGGCCACTGCTCCGCATCTCGCGGTCTCGGCCACTGCTCCGCATCTCGCGGTCTCGGCCACTGCTCGGCATCTCGCGGTCTCGGCCACTGCTCGGCATCTCGCGGTCTCGGCCACTGCTCGGCATCTCGCGGTCTCGGCCACTGCTCGGCATCTCGCGGTCTCGGCCACTGCTCGGCATCTCGCGGTCTCGGCCACTGCTCGGCATCTCGCGGTCTCGGCCACTCTCGGCATCTCGCGGCCTCGGCCACTGCTCGGCATCTCGCGGCCTCGGCCACTCTCGGCATCTCGCGGCCTCGGCCACTCTCGGCATCTCGCGGCCTCGGCCACTGCTCGGCATCTCGCGGCCTCGGCCACTGCTCGGCATCTCGCGGCCTCGGCCACTGCACGGCATCTCGCGGCCTCGGCCACTGCTCGGCATCTCGCGGCCTCGGCCACTGCACGGCATCTCGCGGTCTCGGCCACTGCTCGGCATCTCGCGGCCTCGGCCACTGCTAGGCATCTCGCGGTCTCGGCCACTGCTCGGCATCTCGCGGTCTCGGCCACTGCTCCGCATCTCGCGGTCTCGGCCACTGCTCGGCATCTCGCGGTCTCGGCCACTGCTCGGCATCTCGCGGTCTCGGCCACTGCTCGGCATCTCGCGGTCTCTGCCACTGCTCGGCATCTCGCGGTCTCGGCCACTGCTCGGCATCTCGCGGTCTCGGCCACTGCTCGGCATCTCGCGGTCTCGGCCACTGCTCCGCATCTCGCGGTCTCGGCCACTGCTCGGCATCTTGCGGTCTCGGCCACTGCTCGGCATCTCGCGGTCTCGGCCACTCTCGGCCACTGCTCCGCATCTCCCGGTCTCGGCCACTGCTCGGCATCTCGCGGTCTCGGCCACTGCTCCGCATCTCGCGGTCTCGGCCACTGCTCGGCATCTTGCGGTCTCGGCCACTGCTCGGCCACTCTCGGCCACTGCTCCGCATCTCCCGGTCTCGGCCACTGCTCCGCATCTCGCGGTCTCGGCCACTGCTCGGCATCTTGCGGTCTCGGCCACTGCTCGGCCACTCTCGGCCACTCTCGGCCACTGCTCCGCATCTCCCGGTCTCGGCCACTGCTCCGCATCTCCCGGTCTCGGCCACTGCTCCGCATCTCGCGGTCTCGGCCACTGCTCGGCATCTTGCGGTCTCGGCCACTGCTCGGCCACTCTCGGCCACTGCTCCGCATCTCCCGGTCTCGGCCACTCTCGGCATCTCGTGGTCTCGGCCACTCTCGGCATCTCGCGGTCTCGGCCACTGCTCCGCATCTTGCGGTCTCGGCCACTGGAGGACCGTGGCTGGAGGTTCATGTGCCAGGATTGACTTGTTTAACTTGTTTAAAGTTAAGTTCATAGTTTTTTTTTGTTTCATGTCTAGAGTTGTTGGTTTTGGATCTTCATTATTGTAAATACACTTCACTTGGGGTCTTTTTGGCATTGTCTTCCTCTTACTCCACGACCATGTCAGCTACATTACACACACTACATGAACATAATAACTGAAAAACCATAATTAGATGTCTTCTAATTGTCTTTGTTATATTTCACTCTCTTATAATTACAGGTGCTGGATTACAGATCTTTTAATTCACTACGTAGTGAACATTGGCTACTACATCTTAGTCTTCATCTTCACGACAGGAATTTTCATCACTATCGTTACCAGAATTGTCCAATCCCGACGCATAAGAGCGACTGATGGCAAGAGAAGCACGTTCAGAAAGCAGCTGATGATGGTGTTGAGTTTGTTCCTGCTCTTCGGCCTGACGTGGGCTGTGGCGTTCTTCAGTTATGGACCGATGCTCATCCCCTCATACTACATCTTCACCGTGTTGAACTCGTTTCAGGGTGAGAAACAATGACATACATTACATTTGGTTTGATGGATTGCTTCTATTTTTCCAACAAATTTCAGCAAATTGTTTGAATTCATTCATTATTGATTTTTATTTATTCATGTATACATATTTTTTTAAATATATAATTAATTATAAGTGTTCATAATGGAATTTTGATTGCAGTTTTAATATCACATACATAATATAAAATGTATTTAGGGAGGTAGAATTAGTAGAAATAATTTTCTGATTTTTTTTTTCAGGGTTTTTCCTCTTCCTGTATTACTACCACATTCACAAAGACATAGAAGGTAATTTCTCTGATGATCCAGAAAGGTCGAACTCCACCACAACTATCGTTCAATCCAGAACTAATTAATACAGAAGCCCATGTTGTCTCTTGGACAGCTGATAGTTCAAAAGTAAAAGGTCAGCATACTAGTCATGTTTAATAATAATCTGTGTCTAATACGTATGTTGTACGGTGAGGGGATACAACAACTCATAATGGGATCATAAGTGGGATCATTAGCTTTTTAAGACATTTGCTATTTTACAAGTTGCATTTTTTCTCGTATTGTAAATTCAGGGTAACTGTAACACTAGTTATGAAAATGTATCGTTTGCCTGACTTTTGAATGTTTCAATTGTGCAATGATTATTATTTTATTCATTTTTTTATGTAGTTGTAAAAATGTTAGGTAAAAAGGACTTTGTTTCAAATAATTGTAATGCAGGTTTCATCTAGACATTTGCTTTAAGCCATATTTCTGAAAAAATTATATTGTTTCTTTTATACAGTGCATTAACATTATAATATTTTATCTTGCCTCCATAACGGCATGAATTTGTGCATTATATTCAATATTTTTGATTTAGTTTTATAAATAAATCAGTAGTAGGCAACTATATGCTTATTGCAGGTTTGTTTTCAGTAATTATGTATTTTAAATGCATGTATGATAGTGATATAAGTTTGTGTAACACTAGAGGGCGCTGTGAGATTGTGCGGTGTAACTCATAGTGTCTGAGGTTGGAGTTGAAGATGTGAATGAGATCAACTATGATGACTCAGTGTGACATGTATTTGCAATTACAGCCAACCTATTGACTCAATACTTGTGATTCACAGTAACTAATAAACTTCCTCTATCCAGTTGAACGAGTTGAGCCTTCCACCTGGTAATTTCAGATTTATTGCATTTAATTTTGTAAATGTTTTTTATGTTCCAGAAGGAACTCAAACTTGTCATTTATGACACTTCCAGTCAAACTTATGCTACTAATAAATGCAATTATTTTTAACTGTATTCATCAAAGAATCCTGAAATAAATATGCATTATATTTTCCACAAAAATACAAAGCAGCATAACTGTTTTTAACATTGATAATAACCATAAATCATCATATTAGAGTGATTTCTGAAGGATCATGTGACACTGAAGACTGGAGTAATGATGATGAAAATTCAGCTTTAAAACACAAGAATACATTTCCTCAATTAAAATCACTTCTCTGGGTTGGTGGTACGGCTGCTTGAATATGAAAAAAAAAATCATAATCACGATTATTGTTGGTCAATTTTAAAATCATGATTATTTAACATGATTATTGGAGGGCAAAATGATCTTAATTCACAATATCTTAATTAAATTTTTTAGTCATTTTTTTCATTTTCAGTACAACTTTTTTTTTAGTCTAAGGGGAGGGTCACCCAACTTTTGTATTCATGAAAACAGAAACATTTCAAAGTGGCTTGTTTGGTGCATATTTTTCCACGTAGCTCAATGTAGCTCTCTCGGTCTCTGCCCCCATCGCTAACAAAAATCAGACGCAAAAGATCCAGTTTGGCGCTGTTTGACATGTAATGTGATTTTGATATTTTGCGGTTTCATCATGCAGAAGCCAAACTGTGTTGTTTAAAGATCGCCAACTCCATTTCTGCAAAAACTTCAGGTGAGTTTGAACTCCGATTAAGATTTGTCAGACAAACTTTGTAGCTCTTACTTCAAAGAAATTTGCAGAAATTAATAAATGGTAGTCAGGGTTTTGATTGTGTGGAAATTTAAACAACAACTTGACTGTCTACAAACAAAGAAAGAAAAGGTTTTAGCTAGGGATGCACCGAAATGAAAATTCTTGGCCGAAACCGAAAACCGAAAAAGAGGAAACCAAGGCCGAAAACCGAAAACCGAAACACCGAAAGAAATTATGCCAATTATCAGTATCATTGCATTTATGGCTATGACTGTGTACAAACGTTACTAAAATCAAGGCATTGCAATTGCATAAATTAATATAACATTTTCAAAGAATAAATCAATTACAAATTATGCAAATATTTTTTTTAGCACAATGCACAGTATAAAATAAAATTCAAAGTAAAATGTTTTTGACCCCACTCATGTGTACATTAAATAATAATCTAATGGCCTGCAGAAAGGTTTTAAAATTAAATGTTCTCTCATAAAAACAAAGCCGAGTGCGAACTTCTCATCACACCAGCACCCTTTGCATGTCTAAATTAGTTTCTTACATTTTAAAAATTTAGCATACAATAGCATAAAAAAGCCTTTTTAAATGAACAAAGGTCCATGATTAATACAAATGTACATGAAACTTAACGAAACATGTTTAGTGAATGTAGAAAATATTTAAGAGAGCATTAATTTAGTTCTATACATACATGTTCCCATATATATTTTTTTGTAATGTCACACAAGTAATAATCTCAGAGTTTACTGGGTTTTACATGATTATTCTTCTTCTCACCGATTCCTAATGGTTAGAGGACAGTTACTTGAGTCGTCCCCTGTCGTTTCAAGGAATAGTACGACAGAGAGCGGGTCCAGTATAAACGCCTCGACCGTTTGGAGCGGTGCGCGCGCTGTCTGAGGAGACTCGCGCATACTTTCGCCTGCCTCCGCCGCGCGAGTGTCCACAGTTTATACTTGACCCGCTCGCATCCGGAGTCGTTGTCATGGCGGCGCGCATTGTTTAGAGCAGATATAGGTGGATAAACAAGGCTTCCGTCTCCTCGCGGGTTCAGATTCACTGAAATACGTCCGCACCGCAAACATGTTGCTTCAGACAAGCACGTGCAGGTCGCGGTTTCTGTTTGCGTCATCACAACATTTCGGCCGTATTGTTTCGGTGATAAAAGTCTTTCGGCCGAAAACCGAAAATGCACTTTTGGGCCATTTTCGGCCGAAAATTTTCGGTGGCCGAATATTCGGTGCATCCCTAGTTTTAGCCTTGCATTGCTTACGGTGATGAATTATGCGTTGGGGATTATTTCCTTGGACAAGTGTGACTAAAGATAAACAGAAAACCCCTTCGAATATGTTGAGTGGTTTTCTGTACAGCTTATCAAACTTAATGTTCTGCCTATGATAATGATGAAGATTATGATTTGGCTATTGTGACTGAATCCGCCTCTGGTGGACAGAGAAATGTTATCAGTCTGTTTATATTCCTGGTTGGGACCAAAAGATATATCCAGTTATATTTTACATTTGATTCCTTTATGTTAGACCTACCCAATTCATCATCACATTTCATATTAAAGAAGTGGACTGTTTTTTACGGAGGCGTATTGCATTCACTTGAAGAAAAAAAATCTACTCTGTTTTTCTGAATTAACGAGTTAATTTTTCATGAGAAAAAAAACATTTTGCTCTGTTTTTCTGAATTAACGAGTTATTTTTCATGAGAAAAAAAATGTTTGCTCTGTTTTTCTGAATTTAAAGAGTTAATTTTTAATGGAATTTTTTTTTTTTTGAGTTAATTCAGAAAAACAGCAAAAATAAATTTTCTCGTGAAAAATTAACTCATTAATTCAGAAAAACAGAGCAAAAACTTTTTTTCTCAAGAAAAACTAACTCGTTAATTCAGAAAAACAGAGCAAAAAAATTTCTCATGAAAAATTAACTCATTAATTCAGAAAAACAGAGCAATTTTTTTTTCTCATGAAAAATTAACTCGTTAATTCAGAAAAACAGAGTAGATTTTCTTTCTTCAAGTGAATGCAATACGCCTCCGTAGTTTTTGATTTTGCATACCTTCTGACAAAAAAAGAAAGTGTCAGATTTTTATCATAATTAATTATATAATATTTTACAATGAATCCTTAGACTTTTCTAATGATTTATAGGCTGCCTGCAGATTTCCATAAAATAAACATATAATTAGGCTATTATTTTCTTATTGTTATAATTATTTTTTAAATAGTTTTTGTTTAATATTTTTCATTTAGTGAAAATAATATTAATAATAATTAGACATTAATATATTTTTTAAAAAACATGCCAGAGAGACAAACTTTTCTCAACCTCTTTTAAAAAAACAATTTTCATCTTCAGGATGAAACTAAAGGCACACAAATATTTTTAAATATTTTAATCCTTTAGAAACTAAAGGATTAAAATATTTCCTTGATCACACGCACGGATGTGGAATATATTTGGTTATTGAGAATGCAAGTCACGCAAACAGTCAAAATCAGCTAATGACTTTGGCTTTATTTTATGTGGTTTTAATGTGTTATATCTCTGAGAGCCTCTCATGTGATTGTAAAGAAGAGAATACAATTTCTTCATCAGGAGGATGGTCTTTCAGTAGCTCCAAAAACATTTATTCAAATTAGTCAAACGTGTAAATATGTGAATATCATTAAATAGGGGACAAAATATCACACCATTTACTGAAAAGAAAGAAAGTCACAAACTTTATAAACAACATTTCCATTTTTTTCTGTTAAAACAACCTTTTCTGTGGGAGTCTGAATGCAACTATAGCAAAATAATTTAAATAAAAAGTAAATTAATACTGAAATTTACCATGAAAGCCCAAAATAGCATGATTTGCATGTTTGCAAATGACCGTATGTCATTGTTCCAGTGGCTCTGAGCCGAGGATCATAATCCCACGGCTTCATTTGTGAACAGATAAAAGTCTCTCTCCTCTTGGACTGTGGACTTTACATCTCAATGAAATAAGAAAATCTTTTAAGATTTATTATTAATATCTGTAGGAAAGAAAACTCGTCTCTTGTGTCTTTCTCAGGCTGTTTTGGGGAATTATGTCTCTGCAAAAGCTGAATCTGCTGTGGCTGATGATCGTCTGTTGTGCTTCAAGCCAGATAAGTATGTTGATCTCAGTGGTGGACACTAACAAAGTATTTTTAGATTGTTACTGTACTAAAGTATATTCTTCAAGTGTCTGTACTTTATCTGAGTACACTCTAAAAAATGCTGGATTGTTTTAACCCATATTTGGCTCAAATATGGACAAACCCAAATGTTGGGTTAAAAATGTAATTTAAAAAAACTCACAGAAAGTTGAAGTTGGGTTAAAATTTCAAATTACATTTGGGTTTGTCCATATTTGACCCAAATGTTGGGTTCAAACAACCCAGTATTTTTTAGACTTTATTTTTATTTTGGTAAAACTTTTAGTTCACTGTATTCCAAAGTTTAAAATCGCACAGTTTTACTAGATCTCATAAAGACATGTTGTTCCTCTAAGTTTGAACTGAAAAAGTGGAAGTGAGAAATCTCTTCTCAAGTTATCAATTCACTGTAACTAGAATAACTCAAAATGAGCCGTGAACAGGAGCTTGAGTGTGCTTGTGACTGATAGTTTGAGGAATAAGTTACTCATTCTGAATTTTAGGATTTATTATTGTAAATGATAATCATATTTAGGCCTAGGTCACGACCATCAGTTGTGAATGCAAACTAAATATGTTGTAAAAGGACAAACTGTATGAAATGCTTGAATTTGAACGTGTGCATATTTGTGTATTACCATCTGAACGGGGAAGGTTTTAGGTAAAAACTAAACAAAGCAAAATAATATCCGCACATCTTCCCTGCAGCCGTAGCAGATTCAAATTATGTAAAACTTGTGTTTGCATAGCGTTCTTCTCAACATGTAAACATATTTTGGACGGTTACATTTGTTTTTATATTGTATATTTTATGTTTGTTTTTCGTAGGGCTGGGCGAAAATGGAAAAAATATTAGATCGATAATCACCTTAAAGAATATCGTAATCCGATATTGTCTATCCAAGCCCCTCCCCCAACAACACTGCCATCACTGTAAACACAAATCATGCTGAGTTTGGCTGTACTTTATTAAATAATAGCCTGCGATTCAGGGATTCAAGGTTTTACTTTGGTTAGTTTATTTTCTGATGTTCAAAACATTAGCTTTCTTGATATGTTCCTGTTGCAAATAATTTCCACACTGTTCTTATCACATATGTTTGAAGAAAAAATTTTTTCACGAGGAGAACTGTTGTATACAATTGAACATAACAGAGCCCACTTTCACATTTATCATTGTAAGAATGATAAATGCATGTTGATGACATAGTAATGTGTCTTGCCTATTTGTTTTTCATAAGCTCTAATGTTTCCCTTTCTTTTTGGCATAATCGCCTAATTGATTGATTAAAAGTTTAATTTCCTAACTATACGTGTTAAAAACGCTGTTTTTAAAATCTGTTAACACCATTTGTTTCTGAACAACTTTTATTAGACTGCACACCAACTTGATAATATTATTATTATTTTTTTTAAATAGAGATATCTCTGCTATTCCGAATTAATAGGATACGGTGTCATTTCTTTGTCTGCAGAACAAAAAAAATGCATAAAACTGAAAAGCATCTTGGGAATAAAAAAAAAACATCATATAAAGATCAAGAAATCCAGAAAAAAATATATTTAACAAAATTACGAAAGTAAGGATAAATGTTGTTTGACAGGGAACGAATCTCAAAATTTCTTGGACAATTTATCGTCCAGCAAAATTTGTAATTGTGAAAGGCCTAATGTGAAATATATTTGTCATTTTCCCCCCGGTATTGACAATTATCATTACTGCGATAATTGCGAGACATTGTAAACACATCATATCGCCCAGCCCTAGTTTGTCGACACGATTACACACATTTAGTTTTTCATCCTTTTTATATACCGTATGGTATACACTAGGGGTGGCACGGTACATGAAAAAACACCCGAACCGTTCGGTTCGCTTGTCTCGGTTCGGAGCATGTGTGCGTCTCACGGTTTGACGCATGCGCAATGTAGCCTCGTGCCCGTATGTGACGTGTTTTCTTTTCGCGCGACATAAACTTGTTCGACTTGGACCGGCATCAATAACATCAATCTAGCGCGAGTCGGCTCCGTATGCATTCATCACTTTCGCGGTATTTGATGTCATTACCGATCGCTCTGTGCAGCGCCGGTTCAAGTTAATAAACAAGCCAGTAAAAGTGGAGTATGGAGCGCTGCAGGTCACGGCACGCGGAGAAATGGCAAGTGGGAGAGATGAGGGAGTTGGAGGATGCGCCAGCGTCGTAAGTCTATGGTATAAGTCCGGTGTGTGGGAACATTTTGGATTTCATGTTATGATATTTTAATATAACGCTACAGTGGCACTTTATGTTTAGATAAGAGCTTCAGTCATACGTTTCCAAATCCTGCACTTTAATTTTAAGTGGAAAAAAGTACCCTCACATTTTGGGAATAGAAGCATTATTGATACTGTTTTTGTGTTGAGGCTGAATTTAAATTTCACTTTATGTTTATGGCCTTTGCTATTGCTATAGCTTAATTATCTATAGGCAATGAGGTTTCATGTATATTGACATTTAAAAGACAGTGTTTTAAGAGCTCCTCTCTTTTTCTTTTAAAAGATAGAATTTTGGTAAGAGCTACAAAAGTTAGCAGTTGATACATGAAAGTTAATTTCTTTGTGAAAATAAGATTTATGTGATAAAAATGCACAAGTTCTTGTATGATAGTGATACACATTCTCCTTTTTTTGCCAAATATACAAAAAGCATGTCAATTTCTTCTCTCTTGCTGTATCTAAATCTCACCTAGCTTTCCTCTGAGATAGTCCCAAAATGTGCTTAAAGTCAAAGAGTCAAATTCAGTTTGTGCATGATTGCATGAATATAATATATATTTTTTAACCACTTAACTGTCACCGTCCCACAGGTGGGACGTTTGCCACTATATTTTTAAAACAATAATATCTTAGTAAATACCTTAAATAATATTGACAAACTATATATCATTTGAAAGCTTACAATCTCTAGTTTCCATATTTGGTGACTGATTTTCAAAATATATTACAGAGGGGCCATAATTTATCAATATAAAACAAGAATATTTTCATACTCATAAGGCGTGTTCAGACCTTTATTTTAAAATAGCAGTAAACATGAAAAATCATGAAAAAATGGTAGATACCTCAGTTTGTTTTCATGCCAAAAGTTCAAAAGATAGAATCCATTCAATTATTTTGGAAAAAAAAGGTCTGAAAAGTTTGAAATATCAAGAAAAAAATAATAAATTCACCATTTGTGACGTGGCAGCTAGCTATGACTTACATGCGTGTTCTTTTTATGTGTTTCTTAGAGGTTCAATTTATATCAAAATCTGCCAAACTTCCCATGCTACTTCTGAATAGGATCTCTACTTCAGAAATTGTATGAAAATTGTGAAAATAATGGTTCATATCACTCAAAACACGAATGGAAATGCAGGCGCCCTTATATGGGCAGTAATGGAGTCTGGTTGTGCCCTAGTGAAAAAGTTTGGTACTGCGCTCAAACAAAATCTTACTGAAAGCTCATTTTTTGAGATATCAACCTAAAATTTGAAACACAACTTGTTCAGATTTTTGGCTTTGATCTTTCTGCCATTTTAGAGTAGCCCAGGTTTTGAAAATATATATTTTATGTAAAATATGAATAATTAATATTTTTACATTGTACATTTCCATAAACTCAAACTTCTATAACTTTTTTTCTGTTTCACTTTCTTAATTTATTTCACTTCTACAAAAATCTGCCAAATGTCTTCTTTAAAACAAGACCAATCATATGTCTATATTCCAAAGCATTCTTGAATTACAACCATTTAAGTTCGAAATGTGCATTTTCATGTCTATTCAAAAAAGGGGGGGTGACAGTTAACAGGTTAATACTGTATCCTATAGTGTGGATAATTAAGCTATATATCACATGCTGAAGTACATTTCTGGAGTGTTAAGATTAAAAGAAAAAATAACAAGAACCGTACAGAACCGAAAACCGTGACCCTAAAACCGTGATACAAACCGAACCGTGGGTTTTGTGAACCGTGCCACCCCTAGTATACACTGTAAAAAGTAATTGCTGATTCTACTTAAGAAAAACTAGTGAATTTAACTTACTTTAGAAACTTAGTTGATTTAACTTGATTACACTGTGTACTGTGAACTTTTAGGTGGATGCAATAGTCAAACTAAACAAATCTAGTACATTGTACTTAAGTTTGGTAAGTGTATTGTACTAAAGGCATTTTCACACTGTTGAAAATTTCTGGAGCACAGAATTTGGATAGTAATAATAATAATAATAGTGAAATTAACAACATTTTTAGTAAATACCATACAATTAGTTTGAAAATAGTTAATAGGTTAATATATAGTTAATAGGTTCTGAATCTTTTTTTCCTGCACGCTTAAAAAAATAACTGGGAAGATAAAAAGCAAGCCCATCGGCTGCTACTTCACAGTCCTTTATATTTTTAGTAACAAATCTTTATACATTTACTTTGGTTATTAAGTTTCAGCATAAGACGAAACAACTCGGTTGTTTTTTTTTTCAACTCGCGCATGCGCATTTGCGCAATTGGACGGTTGAACTTGAGGAAGACGTCAAGACGAGACGACATCGACGAGGGACTTCAGCTCGTGTTCGGGAATGGATGCGGCAGCAAAACTAGGTATGCTAGCCTCTTGAACAACTATTTATCAACTTTAATGTCATTGTATAGCTTAAAAACAGAATTTATTTCGCTCATTGTGCAGTAAGAGGAAAAGACACACTGAAGTAACGTTAGTTTTATGTCGAATGAGACCAGTTGAGACAAGCGGCATAAGTTACTAGATTAAAAAACGATTTTTACTGAACACGTGTTTTATATTAGTTACAGTTTGTATGCTGTGTTAATCGTTTAAGTTTGGGTTTTATCTAAAATGTAAAAACCCTGGCTGTGCGGCCTAGATAGCAGCTAACGTAACTTTCCTTCTTTCTAGAAAGTTCAATGCTCACGTGTCGTTCACATGAAAATTAATTACATGACGCATTAATTAAGAAGTGTAACTAACAAGCAGTTATTACCTTATTTTGTCTTTATTTTGTGACAGATTCGCTCAACGTTTCATCAATAAATTCAAGGCTAAATCTGGAGATACTATTGGCTCCAAACTTAAGATTCTGCAGCAGATTCAAAATGACGTAAGCTCATCGACATATCACAATTATGTCTCGATTGCAAAACATATGTTGCTTTTACTGTTATTTTTTGCTCTGACGTTTTGCTAGTATCGAGTGCTATTCAATATACATTTTTATAACTTTGCAGAAATCTAATATCAATGCGGAACGAACAGCGTTCTTCATCATGGCCTACCACTACTTTTCGAGGAGGACCACAATGATTTTTACAAGACATCTTTTGTAAGTATTTTCATCTCTGATGTGATTCTTGTTTAACAGTCTAACTGTTCTTCAAACAGTTGATATCTGGCAAGAAGAAAGGCATGAAAAACTGTCAGGACAGTGAAACAAAGTAAGGGTTGGAGAAAAGAAAGTGAAAGATAAATTAAGAGTTTAGAAGAAAAAAGACAGTTAGAAGATACATTTTATATTAGTTTTAATTTATATAACCGGCCATCAGTTTTATTTGTCTTTTCATGCAGTGGTTTGATGAATGTTTTTCCCCCTGGATTCACTGCTGTGTCCTCTTTGAAAAGGCCTTTACATTTAGACACAAAGGGTTATTAATTTAGTTTCATATTTTAATGACTATGTGCTCTTAAAGGGATAGATCACCCAAAATGAAATGATGTTGTTATTTACTCACTCTTATGTTATTCCAAACCTGTTTGAGTTTCTTTCTTATATTGAACACAAAATAATATATTTTGAAGAAGTTCGGTTATCAAACAGTTGAGATTAGCCATTGACTTCCATAGTTTTTTTTCCCACTATGGAAGTCAATGGCTACTCTCAACAGTCTGGTTACCAACATTCATCAAAATATCTTCTTTTCAGTTCAGCAGATGAAAAAAAAAAACTCATACAGGTTTATAACAACTTGAGGGTGAGTAAATTAAGACAAGATTTTAATTTTTGAGTGGACTATCCCTTTATAGGAACACTCCACCATTTTGTTCCATATTAAACTATGCTATTCCCTTAACAAAGACGAGTTGATGAATACCTCTCTATGAATACCTCTCTCGTCTCAGTGCCTGCACTCAATCGCTCTGGTGCATGGAGAAACATTGTTAGCACTTAGCTTAGCCCAGTTCATTCATTAGGATGCAAATTGAGATGAAGTTAGAAGTGACCAAACACCGCCATATTTTATTTTGTGTCACCATACTTGGCCGTGTAACCACATTTGAATAGAGAAAATGTGGAGATGTTTGGTCGCTTCTCTGTTTAAATAAACTGGGCTAAGCTAAGTGTTAAAGTGTCTCCGCACGCCAGAGCCATTGAGTGCATTGAGACGACAGAGGTATGTATAAACTCGTCTTAGTAAAGAGAGTAACATAGTTTAATATGAAAAAATAGTGGAGTGTTCCGTTAAAATATGTCTTGTTCTATGACCTAATTTTTGTTATCTGCTATTCCCATTTTTAGGACTGTGATGACAATGAAGATATGTCCAACATTGAAATGAGTTCTGACAGTGATTCCCGAATCGTCTGCAACCGCTGCCATACCCTACTCCCTGCATCTTGATGCCACAACAACGGCAATCATTCTGGAAGGTACAGTGGTTGTGGATGATCTTGAAAATCTTCCACAAGCAATGAGCTGTCTTTAAAGGAACACTCCACCATTTTTTTTATATTAAACTATTTTATTCCCTTAACTAAGACAAGTTGTTACATACCTCTCTCGTTTCAGTGCGTCGTACACTTAATTTCTCTGACGTGCAGCGAAACTTTGATAACCCTTAACTAGCCCTGTTCATTCATTAGGATCCAAGCAGTGAAGCTACCAAACACCTCCACATTTTCCCTATTTAAATACAGTTACACAAGTAGTTATACGACCAAGTATGGTGACAAAATAAAATGTGCCGCTTTTCTAAGCGTGTAAAGTGGAGAACTACAATGTATGGCGGAATAGCACTTGAGAGCGCTTCGACTTGGCACAGTAATATCATCACTACTGATGATGAGAGGATTTTTTAGGAGTGATGATATTACTGCGCCAAGTCGAAGTGCTCTCAAGTGCTATTCCGCCATACATTATAGTTATCCATTTTACACTGGTGTAATCATACACCATTCTCGGTCATGTAACTACTTACCAACGTGTAACTGTATTTAAATAGGGAAAACGTGGAGGTGTTTGGTCGCTTCTAACTTCATCTCTTTTTGGATCCTAATGAATAAACTGTGCTAAGCTAAGTGCTATCAATGTGTCGCGTCGCGCTAAAGCGATTGAGTGCACGCACTGAGACGTGAGAGGTATGTATCAACTCGTCTTTGTGAGGAAATAACATAGTTTAAAGGGATAGTTCACTTTGAAATTAATTTTTGATATGTTTTATCTTACCTCAAGGGCATCCAAGATGTAGGTGTCTTTGTTTCCACAGTATTTTCAATTTTTACATTTTTCGGTCAAACCGTTCTTGTCTGTCAGTCATACAATGGATGTTTAGGGGGTCCACGTCAAAAAGCATGCACAGAGAAGTCAAAATTAAACATGATTTAATGACTTGTAAATGTAAGTACACATTGATGGCCTAAGACAAGAAACGAGTGGTTTGTGAGAAAACGAACAGTATTTATATCGTTTTTACCTCTTGTTAACAGCCATGTTCAACTGATCTGGATCAGATGTCCAACTGAACCGAACTGAACCATGTCCAACGTTCCGCTGGAAGTGATCTCGCGCGCGTCTAAGTCACTCATTGTTTACACGGAGATTTCGGAAGTTTTACCTTTCACTGTGAAGATCTAAACATATTTAGATATACAGGAAATCGCAATAAAAAATGATTTCGATATATCTAAATATGTTTAGTGAAAGGTAAATCTCTGTGTAAACAATGCGTGACGTAGACGCGCGAGATCACTTCTTGTGACTCCTACATCTTGGATGCCCTTGAAGTAAGATACAACATATCAAAAATTAATTTCAAAGTGAACTATTCCCTTAATATGAAATAAAACAGTGGAGTGTTCATTTAAGAGAACTCTAAAGAAAATTGTTCAGTACTGTTTTATAGATACTTCACTGTTTTTCAATTGTTGAAATGAAAAAAGGAAAGAAAAAAAAGCCTTATTTAAAAGGATGTTACTTGTTTGGTTTTGGAATAGTTTTATAAGAAGAGAATTTTAAAGAGAACTGTAGTAGGAAAGGAATTCTGTACCAAACTGTGTGACTTGCATGCTCTGCTTTCAACCACTTTGTAAAGATGTTAAAAACAAAGAAACATTGTTTTTATTGTCTTTAGTACTTTGTTTTTTTTTCTTGAGTGCATTATGTGCTTTATTTCTAAAATGTTGTTGGCGGGCCAGTAATGTTTTAACATATTGTTGTTGAACAAATAAACATTCTAGTGGTTTGCCAAATGTGTTGTCTTTCTTTGTATTCTCAACTCAGAATTTTGAGTACAATTTGCTTGAGAAATTTAAGGCAATCAGTTTCCACACATTCCTCTAGTAAGTAGAACAAGCAGACATGTTAAATTAACTGTTTTGTGTAAGTTCTGCTTACAAATCTCAACTTAAATCTGTAAGTTGCCTTAACTTGAGATTATTAAGTTACCTGTACTCAAGTTTTATGGTAACCTCTACAAATACACAAGTTAACTCTACAAAGAAGTAGAGAGTAGTATCAACTCAAAAATGATGACCTAATTTGCTTGAAAATTTTGAGGCAATCAGTTTCCACAGCTTTTCCTAGTAAAGTCAACTTATTACTTTTTACAGTGTATGGTATAGTGTGTATTTTGACTTGTGTGTACATGTACACTTAAATTAACAGTAATTATCAGTAGTATTAGTGTGCATGACAAGTTTTGGTTATAAAATAGCGTCTTACTTGCAGATCAATACATATTAAGTGTCTGCATAATCTTCCTTACTGACAAGTGCTGGCTACTTGATAATTCATAATGTGAAAAATTTCAGAAATTCAGAAAAATTTCAGACTTGTCTGACAATAAAGTATTAAGCAAAGTAAAGTAATGATTCATAATGATGTCCGACTGATCTGTAATCTATTTAAGCTCTGTGTGTCTAGCTCATTATACACCCCACACCCTCCAACACACAAGTTGAGCAGTAGGATGTTTATAAAATTGAAACATCAGAGCATTGAAAACATTCACCCACTAGTACTTTTTACTTTTAATACTTAAGTACATTAAAATCAAATACTTGAGTACTTCAACTTAAGTAAAATTGAAAAGGAATACTTATACTTGTTGAGTATGAGTATTAAAATGAGTATTCTTCTATTAGTGTATCTGTTCATTTACTCAAGTACTTATTAAACTTCTTCACCACTGGTTGCTTTATAAAATCCATTTATCAACTTAAAGAGTTGAGAAAAAAACTTTATAATACCAATGAATATGCTGTGTGATGCACATTAGAAAACAAATTAAACTAACATGAAAATAAGAAAATAACATGATTAAAAAATATTTTAATAGTTGGCATTTAAATGTTGACATCTAAACTGATATAGTGTTATACATTGTTACATAATAGCATTATAAATGTTGTCTTTACGCAGCCTGCTCAAAAGAACTAAAACTTCGAGTCTTGACAGAAGGATGTTCCGAAAGTAGTGGATCAGAAAATCAAGGTAGATGTTAATTATACTGCTAACACGAATGTGTTAATTTTGCATATTTGTTGTCTGAAAGCAGTTGTGTAGACTGGCAAACTCATTGAGGTAATTTCTGTTTGTTTTGTTTTGTTTTGTTTTGTTTTCAGCTAAAAATCTGACATTTGAATTTGAAGATGATAATAATTGGCATGTAATGAAAGTTAAACTAAACATCTCTTCCCTGGGTAAAACCTCTATATATTTTTATCTATAAACTGTTCGAGTTCAACACTTCTTTAAATGTATTTTTTCCACAAATGTAAAATGTTCTCTGTGGTTTCAGGACAGTGCAAAACATACAGTTTCAACATAACAAAGCGAAGGGATCGATATGTAGTCAGATTGAATGAGATTGAAGACACAGGTGAGACATTTTTGATGGATGACAATAATAATGGATGTCATCTAAGGTGTCCAGCCAGTGAGTGTCAAAAAGTGCCCAAAATGCACAGAACTTGCATGTATGGTGTGTTTTAACAAGAACTGAAGTATGTCAGAAAAGAAAATGAAGACTCAAAATTATTTATAGAAAATGTAGGCGACCCATTTAAACTTGTTTTTATTATTTCCCAATCGTTTCCCTGCACATGCTCCACTTGTCCTGTTTAGCCTTGCTGGACATGTGTCAGCCAGTGTTGGGTAAGTTACTCTAAAAAAGTAATTAATTACTAGTTACTACCTCTTCAACAGTGTAATTAGATTACTGTACTAATTACTCCTTCTAAAAAGTATTTAATTACTTTTAATTACTAATTACTTTCAAAATCCCATATCAATCTCAACCAGCTGAATAATACAAGGATAGACATGAATCTGTTTCAATTGTTTCAAATAAATACTATAAATTGCATGAATTATCCTTAAACTGACCAAGGTGGAGAAGGTTACATTATAAAAACATACTTTTTAACATCAGACAATATATTTTGATGTTAAACCCACTATTGTTTTATGTCTGATCTCATGACATTTCACACTTTTTTCATACATATTTTACAATAATTCATACAAATTTGTACGAGTGCAGTCGTAATATTTTGACACCTTATAAAATGCATACGAATCACTGTGGGATCGGATTGATCCATACACAGTATTTACCTCAATTACATAAGAAGTAACTGTAATTAAATTACAGATAAATTAAGAGTAATCCCTTACTTTACATTTTCAAGGGAAAAGTAATTAAATTACAGTTATTAATTACTTTGTAATTAGTTTTACCCAACACTGGTGTCAGCAGAACTGTTTGAGAAATACAACTTCCCATTGATGTACCAGTGATAGGCATGTGTGTGTGTAAGAGACAGAAATATATATATAATGCAAGCAAGGATATATTTATTTTATTTTTATTTATATATTATTTTATTGCCATTACCTGTTTTCATACAGAAGTTTTGTTTGCTAAATTTATCTTTTTTGTTGTTGTTGTTGGTTACTGGATGTGAAAAGGAAATGGTTCTTCCATTACACTGCACTTTAGATGTGTGTGAATTTCCCACACCAGGAGTAATTTATATAGTTCTGTTTATAGCGATTACTGTTCAAAAAATGTTCTATGAAAAATGTTTTATTAAAGAGAAGATAGAAAATGATTATTTGTGTGTGCTGTAAAGTGGTTTGAAAAAATGAAATCGGAATCGGCTAAAACCGGTATCGGCAGGTCAAACTGAAGGAAAAGTAAAGTACCAAGTAAATATTCTCTGTGTCTTATAGATATAAGGGCCAAAGCCATCATCGCTGCTCACAGCTATATTTTGGTAGTTTTTTTTTTTGTATTTCTGTCTGTAGCTAATGTTTAAAAATATCAACATTCTTGTAACAGAATTATAATTCTGGTGTAATCAAATTATTAATGAACAAATTAAAAGTCATAAGCATTAACAAACATATAATCAGGTGGTTGTTGTTTTTCTCAAATAAATAAAAATCTCAAGACATCAGCCTCAGAGTAATGGGGCTTTCATCAGTGAAGAGTACTGTTTTATGTTTTGATGCTTAACTTTTCAGAAGGCAGTGATTCCAGTGAAAATCACCAGCAAAATGGTCAGTCTCAAACGCATATGTGTATGTCAGTGTGTGTGTGTGTAAAGGAGTAATTGTATCTTGATTTAAGAATGTTTTTAAAACACTAAGACAAGCATTTTTTGCAGTGTAAGGGGTAGAAAATACAGTTTGTACAGTATTAAAATCATTCTCTATGGTCCATGGAACATATAATGTTATGGTGTATATAAATTAGGACTACAATATATTAAATAATGAATAACATAGCTAATTTCTACATACAACAGCGAAAATGCTGTTTAAATACATTATAAATAATCATGTTATCTTACCACCCCCCACCACCACCACCACACTTTAACACCTGTAAAGTATATAGTTGATACTTGTAATAAATATACCATTTTATATACCAAATATACCATTTTAATAATATGCATAATTAAAAAATCTAATATATTACAAATTAATCAATTGTAATTCATTCATAATATAATACCCCTTTTAATACTAAGCCTAACAATTGTATTTACAATCATTTTGTAAATTCAATAGTTAGTCTTAGTACTAATTCAATTTGATAATTCGGACCTGGATTTGATAATTATGTTCAATTTTGTCATGGTCTCTTCAGGTTGTTCGGATATCCCTCCTGTTAATCCTGAAGAGAGATGTAGAAACGCTCCATACGATGATCAGACATGCAGCGGTAAGTCTGTCTTGAAATTTATAAACTACTTTTCAGTTTCACACCCAAAGTTTGATTTCAAAATCAAAATAAATATAGTATATCTGACACATGTAAACTGACAGCATGTTTCTTCTGTGAACGTTTTTTTACAAAAATGTTATTTATGTAATTTTATGTCATTGATAAATGTGAACTATGCTGAAACTATGACGTTTAAAGATTTATAAATAAGCAACACATATATGAATCACTTTAATATTTAAGATTCAATTATTGTACAATTAAAGGAACACTCCGACTTTTTGGGACTTTAGCCTATTCACCTTACCCCCCAGAGTTAGATAAGTCCATACACACCTTTTTCATCTCCGTGCGTGCTATAAGTCTGTTTGACGCACCCACCGCTAGCCTAGCATAGCACAAAGACTGGATGTGAATGGTTGCAGCTTTCATACTAATCCAAATGAGTGGCAAAATAACGCAAACGTTTTCCTATTTACATGTTGTGATTTGTATAGTCACAGAATGTACAAATAACAAAGTCAAATGAGACACAGACATCTTTTAACCGTATAAAACCTGGGAACTATTCTCTGAAGGCGAAAGCACTGCTACTTTGACGGAGTAATAACCGCATCACCGGAGACACGCCGTGGTGAGGAGCGGAGAGTTCGCTCAGTGTTTGGGTAACAGAGTCAGCAATTTATTAATAGTAAACGCGTAAGTTTATAGTCATGGGTTTTCGCTCTATTGTAAATAGCTGCGACTGTAAACAGGGGAGGTAATACCATGTTTCACAGAATTCCAACTAAAAACGCTGACTGGATGAAGAAATGGCTAACTTACTCTGGATATTGATCCAAACACACCTAAATAGATTATCAAGGGACATTATGTTTGCTCGGTACATTTCAATGGACGACTATTTTGAAAAAATGGAATTTGCCACACGGACCATAATGTGCTGAAGGATACGGCCATCCCATCGATATAGCACAGGACAAGTGGATCACCTGCGGCTGAGGTAAGTGTTTTTAGATGACCTACTGTAACAGTGCTATTAGCCAGAGCTAATGTAACGTTAGTGACACTATTATATGATTAGGGTATGAATATGTTTTTATCTTGATGCGGTGCGGATGCGCTTGGGAAAAAAACGAGCGCGTTCACCGCGTTGAACTTGCACCCTGCGCGCGGCGCGCCTAGTAGCCTAAATTTGAAATAACCATGGAAATAACGAACTTGAGCGTGCAAAAGGGTACGATAGGCTGTGAGTTCATTGTGCAAAAACAATTTGTGCTATTACTTTCCCCTTATTCTATCCTATAGTAATGCAATTATACTGTATATTATATACTGTTGAATACATTTGGCTCAGCTAATAAATTGCATTTAAAATATATTGATTCCTGTAATAATAATTATTTATTCATGTGATATTTATAAATCTGGGTGCGTTTTTGGTTGGAAATCAATGAAAATGGTACTGTATTACCTGGTCTCCCCTGTTTATTGTCACAGCTCATACAATAAAGCAAACACCCATGATAAACTATGCTTTTCTATCTAATGTTAGTAATTGCTGACTATTTACTCCAACACTGAGCGAACTCTCTGCTCCTCGTCACGGTGCGTCTCAGGTGATTGTTATCACTCTGCCCAAGTAGCAGTGCTTCGCCTTCAGAAAATATAGTATTTATACGGTTAAAAGATGTCTGTGTCTCATATGGCCTTGATATTTGCACACTCTGTGACTATACAAACCACAACATGTAAATAGGAAAACGTTTGCGTTATTTTGCCACTCATTTGGATTAGTATGAAAGCTGCAACCATTCACATCCAGTCTTTGTGCTAAGCTAGGCTAGCGGTGGGTGCGTCAAACAGACTTATAGCACGCACGGAGATGAAAAAGGTATGGACTTATCTAACTCTGGGGGGTAAGGTGAATAGGCTAAAGTCCCAAAAAGTCGGAGTGTTCCTTTAAATTAAATCTATCCCTTACTTATTTCTGTGTAGAAGATGAAAACAGAAGCACATACATCATGTATTTAAACAACACTCAATGGACGTGTGTGACCTGCAGTAACAGTGGAACCAATCACTGTTCTGAAGATAATGAAATCAACTCTGAGGAATATGATCTTGACCCACATGACATTAACATAAATATACCTCAAGTTGGCTTAGAGGACGAGGATGGAGATGTTGATTCCTCAAAAGCATCGTAAGTGTGCGTTTGCCAGTGACTTCAAGTAACTGGCTGTCAACGAATATATTATAAATTAGAATATATATCCGAATAGTTTTCAAAATCAGAATTTCGAAGGTGAAAATTAATATTCAAATGTGGAAAAACCATAGACTGTAGAAGGGGAAAACACGCCGGCGTAGATCGAGGCACGGCCAGTGGGCGCGCTGCCTGAGGGAACATTACTAAAGTGTAGGTTTACTGTACCGACTAAATAGATATTGCATGAATACGGTAGGTTAGAGACAGCAGTTTCATGCACTGCTGGCTTCCACTGGTTTGATTATTTACCGTTTCATGTCAAGGAAAAGTTCCATGTTTACCACAGCCAGTGTTGGGCACTTAAAAAAGTAATTAGTTATAGTTAGTAGTTACTTCTCACAAATAGTAACGGAGTATAAATACATTATAAAAGTAACTAATTACCAGGGAAAGTAACTTTTGCGTTTAAAAAAAAAATTTAAAATAGGCCTATGTCAAATAACTTGAATGCACCCAATATTAAATGTTAAATTAATGAAATGCACACTATAGAATAAATTATTATTATAAAACATTGTACTCTAATCGACACTATCATAATGTTGCTGTGGGACAATGTGAGCAACAACTATTAAATTCAATGTATTATTTTAAACATTATCATTACTATAGTAGAACAATAAAACATAATTTTAGGTTTAGGTTTATTTAATATTGCAGTGACCACAACTGGCCAACAAATAAGTCTAAAAATAAATTATGCGTAAATGTACCAAAAATGAATAAATAATCATTTTAAAAAAATACACACTCTTTGTATTGAAAATTAAAATAATAACCAGTTTAACAAGAAGTGCTCCCAGAACCCGAATCCCCAGAACATTCCCTGCAAGTTATTTTTTAGATTTTATTTGTATAACCATGTAAATTAATGAAAAAGTTGCAGATGATACCAATAGGCTACAGAGATTATTCTAATGCTGAAATCTGTAATTTATTTATAAACAAACTACTGTATAGTCCTCAGATACACTCGGTCTCAATCTCGTGTATTCAACAGTATGTGTGTATCAAGTAACTTAAGAATGCCAAGTGATTAAACTGGTTTTGCAGAGACGTCTTGGATCATTTGGATACTGTAATAGAGGAGATGGAAAAAAACAATACAATGGATGTAGGGCTTGTCGTAGGGAATGCTGTTGGTTTTCTCCAAATACAAGCCAATAACACAGAAATCAAAGACAAATGCTACTCTTCATATCAGAACATCATCAACGTAAGGCCTGAAAAACATTCAAATGTCCACCTGGGCTAGGGATTCTTCATTAATCAACATGAACTCATCTTTACACAGGTGGTTAATTGTCAAAATATCCAGAGTAGAAATTTTTCCTGGTCTGTAAAGATTTCCAAGGAGGCCTTTAATAAATCACGTTTGGAAAACAACGGAAATGCGTATCTTGGAGTTCTACGGTTCAATAATATGGGAGACAAGGTACTTCAATGAAAAACATTTAAATTCTTTGTTTGAGTATTTTAAGGAATGTTTAAGATATATTTGTAATTGTAAAAAAATTAAAAAAAATTGACACATGCACAGCTCTTTTCCACAGTGACATAAATCTGTTGTAAAAATCTGTTATGTTTTAGCAAATCACATGCACTTCTGTTATAATGCAAATGTTGCAATGTTGTTTGGAAAAAGCTGAAGATTAAATTTATTTAAAAAAATATTTTTGTATTTGAATGAAATTATTAACATTTTGGTGAACTACTCTTAAAAAGTTATGATATTTTAAAGTTTCATAAATGTTGTTTTGAAGTCTCTTACAACATTCTTATATGCATCATAGATTAACAAAAAAAAGAAAAACACTAATTTTCTCATAATATATTTCACAGCATCACATTTTTCATATTGTAAATATTGGAATATTGGAAAAACAAAAGCTTTTTAACAAAAGCTTCTTGATCTATTTATTCACATGTTTATGTTTGATTTGTTTTTGATTTAGAATCAAACTTTGAACAACGAGGTTTATGGAATAACGATGAGTGCCAATATCTCCAACCTTACCAACAATATTGAAATGGTCTTTAAACATAAAGATCTGGTAATTTATTTTATTTAATTTTTTTGTAAAATATTATTCTTATAATGACCACCAGACACTTTGAAATCAAAGTAATAAATCAAACATGTTCTCACAGGCCAGGAATGCGTCCTGCAAATCTTGGGATGGCAAAGGTAAATTTACTTCTGGATCTATTGATCAGTTCCCATCAACAAACCTATATTGTATTTTATATATTTTATTTAATTAAGCACTGTTTTTTCTTCAAAGGAAATCTAACATGGACGACATCCGGCTGTGAAACAGTAAAAATCGATAACACCACCATAAAGTGCTCGTGTTCACATCTGACGTTCTTCGCAGTGCTGATGGTGAGAAATTTGAAGATCCCATGAAATCCATATCAGAATCTTTTAATTCACATATATTTCTCTGATCTCTCAGTCTCCTCCAGGTGAAAATCAAAACAGCACAGCGGAGTCTGTGAAATCATTGAGCTTCATCACTTCTATCGGCTGTGGCATCTCCATGTTTTTCCTGTCCGTCGCTCTGTTCATGCATTTCCTATTACGGTAGAGTATCTTAAATATTTAACACCTAGTTTGTGCATTTAGTACTTCAAGTATTCAAGTTAAAAGTCTTTTTGACCAGTTGCATTTAGGGATGCACCGACATATTGGGCCCTATTTTAACGATCTTAAAGTAACTTTGTGGGCGGGTCTTGGGCGCTGTTGCTATTTAACCGGCGGGACGTAAAAGAAAGAGAAGTGACATTGGGGATGGGACAAACCCACCCAAATACGCTTCAGTTAAACATGCATATAATAATTTGGGTAAATGTGTAAGCTTTATGCCTATTTTTTCCATCGTCATGGACACAACAATGATTTCCGTTGTGTTTTAATATTTTTCGTTATAATAATGTATTTGCAAAAAGTACCGGTGCCGATATATTGTGCATCCCAGGTTTTTTTGCTTTCTTTTTTGGATTAAAAATTCTGCTAAATGCCTAAATGCATGTTAAAAATACAGTGTTTTTATATTCGAACAGGAAAGCCAAATCAAACCAGGCCACAAAGATCTTGATGAACATGTTTGTGGCTTTGTTTCTCCTGAATCTATCCTTTTTGTCAAACGAGAGCGTGGCCAACACAGAAGACAAGGCTGCGTGCGTCTTCATAGCGCTGCTCATGCATTACTCAATGCTGGCTACATTCACCTGGTTCTTCATTCAAGCTCTTCATATGTACTTATGGCTCATCAGACAGAACGTCACCATCACAAACTACATGACAAAGGTCACCGTGGTCGGCTGGAGTGAGTTATATGGAGAAATCAACTATTATACTTTTGCCTTAAGAAACAAAAAACAGCAAATCAGACTGTAAACTCAAGTTCACCCCCCAAAAAAAGAATATAGGCCTATATTTTGTGTTCTTATGAACTCCTATCATGAAACTTTTATGTTTTTGACCTTTGCTTCAGCAGCTTGTTTTTATTAATCGCCTCTCACTATTTTAATAATTAGTCATTTTAGTACATCAAGTTAAATTAAATTAAATGAATATGAAAAATGTTTCCTTGGCAACTAGCTGAAATAAAATGTTTGTTTTTTTTTTCAGTTAAAGTTTATTTTATTTCAAGTAATGGAAATGTTTTTTTATGGTTTTGGTTTTAGTTACCTAATAACCCTGATCTCTTTCAGCGTTTCCGGCCCCGATAGTCATAGCTGTTGTTTCAATAGGAGGATATAAAACACGGGTCATAAACACAACGTCTGGAAAAAACATACGAATGTAAGTTGTTCTGATGTCATAGATGCATGAATTAATAAAACTTTGTGCCCCTATAATGGAACTTTAACCTCTTGACATCGTATACATTTACTATATAGAATACTATCTTAAAATATTAAGAAAAGAATGATAACAAATTATATATCATTTAAAAATATATTTCGAGAGACGAATCTCGAGAAATGGCCGCCCGCTCACGAGAGACGAATCTCGAGAAATGGTCGCCCGCTCACGAGAGACGAATCTCGAGAAATGGCCGCCCGCTCACGAGAAACAAATCTCGAGAAATGGCCGCCCGCTCACGAGAGACGAATCTCGAGAAATGGTCGCCCGCTCACGAGAGACGAATCTCGAGAAATGGTCGCCCGCTCACGAGAGACGAATCTCGAGAAACGGTCGCGTGGTCACGAGAAACAAATTTATGATAAAAAGATGTTATGCACAAAACCATTTCATTCCATTACTCCAGCTTGTCTAACTTTTTTTGTTAGCCTACATGTATTGTTTTTGAATAAAGCCCCAATTGTCTTCTTTCAAATGATACAACAACTATGCTAATACTCTAAAGGATTTAGGAAAGACAACCATTTGAGTTCAAGCATGTAATTTCAAGCATGTGTTTTGGGCTCAAAAGGGTCCGAATCAAGAGGTTAAAAAGTCATTGTGAATTTATTAGGTTTAGTTGCCGTGTTTCAGCACATTACGGAAAGAGCAGGCATTTTAAGTGTCTTCTGATTATATTTAACTCTCTTATAATTACAGGTGCTGGATTACAGATCCGTTAATTCACTACATAGTGAACATTGGCTACTACGCTTTAGTCTTCATCTTCACGGCAGGAATCTTCATCATGATCGTCACTAAGATTGTCCAATCCCGACGCATAAGAGCGACTGACGGCAAGAGAAAGACGTTCAGAAAGCAGCTGATGATGGTGTTGAGTTTGTTCCTGCTCTTCGGCCTGACGTGGGCTGTGGTGTTCTTCAGTTATGGACCGATGCTCATCCCCTCACTTTACATCTTCACCGTGTTGAACTCGTTTCAGGGTGAGAAACAATCACTTGTATTATTGAATGTGGTTTAGTAGGATGCATCTATTTTTCCAACAGTTTTCAGCAAATTATTTGAATTCATTCATGCACTTTAAAAAATGCTGGGTTGTTTTAACTCAATTTTGGGTCAAATATGGACAAACTCAAACGTTAGATTAAAAATGCAATTTAAAAATGTAACCCAATGGCTGGGTTGGTCCATATTTGACCAACCCAGTTACACAAGTCTCGATCAAAACTTAGGGTTGAGCCACTGTAGTCACTCTGACTATTTTAATGATGTCTTTAACTTTTCTGGGTCGGCAAGTTTCAATCCCTTAGAAGCCTATGGAGTGATCCAGCTCTCAGATTTAATCAAAACTATCATTTTGATGTGAACTAGGGTATCCCTTTAAATCTTTAAAATCTATAAGGAATAATATTCTCTGATTTTTTCAGGTTTTTTCCTCTTCCTGTATTACTACCACATTCACAAAGACATAGAAGGCCATTTCTCTGATGATCCAGAAAGCGCCGGCTCCACCACAACCATCGTTCAATCCAGAGATAATGCAGTGGAAAATGTTTATGAGCCTAATTAAGAGAGCAAGTCAAAAGTAGAAGGTCAGAATACTAGTCGTGTTTAATAATAATCTCTGAAATGTTCTACGGTGAGGGGGTGTAATGACTGATGGGATCATAAATGGGATCTTTAGCTTTTAAGACATTTCAAACACAAGTTAATTTGAATGAATGAATGAATTTATTTATTTGATCAGGGACAATGCACAAAAAATCATTGATCTAAGAAAGAAGAGATGACATGTGCCAGGTTATAGCAAAAAATATGCTAGTTTCCGCCTGCAGTCCCTGGACAGGTTGATGGTATACTTACAACAATTAAAAATTATATACAAAATTATAATACACAGTTGATTCGAACACAGAAGCATCACTTTACTCATATCATACAATACTCTCCACTACAAGAATCTTTAACTCATTCATTCACAGTTTACATTCATTCACAGTTTACATGTAATTTAACAAATACATATAGTCACTGAAAGCTACTTTAAGTTTTATTTTTTTTCGTATTGTAAATTCAGGGTAACTGTAACCCTAGTTATGAAATATATTGTTTGACTGACTTTTGATTGTTTAAATTGTGCAATGATCATTATTTTATTTGATGTAGTTGTAAAGATGTCATGAAGAATTATTGTTTCAAATAATTATAATGCAGTTTTCATCTAGACTTTGAAGGCTAAACAAAAGTGAAAATTATATTGTTTCTTTTATACAGTGCACTAATATGATAATTTTTATGAACATATTAACAGTATGAATTTGTGCATTATATTCAATATTTTTGATTTAGTCTTTCTACATATAAATATTAGTGGTATGCTACAACACATTTCTTATTGCAGGTTTGTTTTCAGTATTTATGTATTTGATATGCATTTATGATAGTGATGTAGGTTTGTGTAACACTAGAGGGCGCTGTGAGATTGTGCAGTGTAACTCACAGTGTCTGAGTTGAAGATGTGAATGAGATCATCTACTATAACTCAGTGTGACATGTAGTTGCAATTACAACCAGCTATTGACTCAATACTTGTGATTCACATTGACTAATAAATTTCTATCCGGTTGAATGACTTGAGCAGTTCATTTGTTGATGACATAATAAATGCTAATCTTTTGAACATGCATTATATTTTCCAAAAAAATATGACGCAACACAACCATTTTTATGATAATAATCATGAATGTTTCTTGAGCATCAAATCATCATAATATAATGATTTCTGAAGGATCATGCGACACTGAAGGGAGTAATGATGTCTTCGACTGCAAGAACTGGAGCGCGTCACAAATGAAACCGAAACTCACCATATAGGATACTTGCCTCATAGAAATGAGGAATAGGCCTATAGACGGTCAAAATAGGTCTACTTTTAAACAAAACAATTAGAAATAAATAGTTTGATTACCTAATACATTTAGGCGCATTCACTACTGCAGGAATGACTCAGCATCACCATAATCATATTTGCTGCAAGCACACTTATTAAACACTTGTTCATTAATAAACAATTAAAATATATCCTTGCTGTTGTTTCCCGACACATCCATATAATCATTAGGCTACTGTTGCCAGTGTTTTAAGGCAAGCTTCATGTGTGCTGAGCGCGAGGCATAAATCCTGCCCCCTAGTAGCCTATGTTTAATTTAATTCACATTAATTTGTATATAATTTTTCAAAATACATATCGTTTCAAAGCTGCTTTGCAGAAAATGTATGTTTCTAAATTACAATTTAGAGTGATCTGTTATCAGAGGTCACAGTGTAATGCATTTCAATTAATTTACATTCAGTTTCATTGTTAAACAATGCATTAAGATAAGGCAGAAACAATGAGCTAATTGCAGTAAAGAATACATGTTGTTAAATCGATTAGGAAGCATAGAAAACTTTAGCATTGGTGTTTTTTTTACATATTCAAAAAATATGAGTGTGAAATAGTCTGAAAAATAAAAATAAATACAAGTGTGAAAACTGAAAAATAAAATAAAAATTTAAATAATATTAAATTGTTACATAAAATTGGTTACAAACTGGTTACATAAAATTGGTATCGAAAAAGGTATCGTTCAGGAACCGGTATCGAAGTTAAGGTATCGGTATCGCCATCCAATAATTTGTTACGATCCCCAGCCCTATGCATAGCGGATTCTTTGCATAGCCTCCTTTTTGCGCCGAGTCCCGACCCACCCAGGGAGCGCAAGTTCATTTCCTAGTTTACCGACGTGCGTCTGTGGAGGGAAAAGCCCACTTAGTTTGCACGGGTGCAAAATAGGAACGATAAATGCGTCAATGTACGAAGTCATTTGCGCCGGGAGCAAGATAGGGCCCAGAGGGTCAGAATAAGTTCTGAAAATAATCGTATTTCCACACATATTACTTTAGTTTGTTTGTTTTCTTTGTTTTTTGTTGCAAAAAATATATATTAACATAAGTGAACCTCAAGAAACACATTAAAATAATAATAAAAATCTATGTCATGACATCTTTAAATTCTAATAGGCCTAATATTTCAATTTTTACTGTATTTTAGATCAAATAAATGCAGTCTTGGTGAGCAGAAGAGACTCTTTCAGAAACAACAAAAATCTTACCAACCCTGAGCCTAGAGACCTGAAGACCCCAGAGAGAGGACTCTTTTAATAATGTACACTACATTGAAATACACAGTCAGCCTAGATAACGAGTTTACTGGCAAAAAAAAACAACAACTGTTGATTCTTAGTAAAGCATCAAGAACAGAAGTTTCGTGCATTCGTCAAAACCCTACACTGATGAGTTGGAGACCACAGTGTCCGGCCAGCCAGAGATGTTTGTTTGCCCAGATTATAAAGGCTCATCTGCCTGGACAAGATATGGCAGATCTCTGCCTGTGTGGCTTGTGTTCTTCTCCAAATCATCTCACTGGAGACAGGGAAAGAACTGCGGTCGCTGAGACTCTCAGAAATGTTTACATGGATCAGATTTTCAGTCTGATGTGGCAGGAGCGGAACAGTATCAGGAAATAGTTGGGGAAAGTCATTGTCCGTGGCATGTCTATTGAGCAACATGCAGTGAAGTTTAACACGAGACAGGATTGGGTCTGAACGCTGCTGAAGGCCTCGTGTTGAGAGTGATGCGCACAGAATAAACAACGTTTATCTGCAGATCATTAATAGTTGAATTGTTCTTGGTGCCAAACCGCAAGTGAAGTGGGTAATTACTGCCATACATAAACGCTTCAGGGTTTGATTCTTTTGTCAAGAGCACAATGTGTTTGATAAAGCAACAGTAGCAAATCAACGCTTAACCAAATGTACTCTAAAGTATGTAACTTTTTTGTTTGAAATTAACATTTAAAGATGAACTGAACTGAAATTTGAGAAAAGGTGATATAACAGATGTATTTTATTTATTCTCATTGGTACAATTTTTAAAATGGCAGAATTTGTTAAAAGGGATAAAATGGTACATTAAAAGTGTTGTTTTTGTTACACGGGCGCCGCCATGTTGGATTTCAACGTTCGACTACGTCACTGGCATGGTAAGCCACTCCGTTGCCTACCCGCACCAGCAGAACAGCCGTAGCTTGTAAACAGTCTGAGGCGCGCTGACATGGCTGAGGAAACAGATTTTTTAGCGACACACTATTTAGAGATGTGTACTTTCGTCAATGAGTACATGAAACGTCTGACAATGCATGAAATGTTTTATTTACACAAGTTACAAGTTCAATGCATCACGTTAACGTTACTCGAATCCTTGATATTCGGGTGAGGGGGAAAAGATCCCTGATGTATAGTTTACTGTAAAGGATGGGATTTTCTCCTTCCTAAATGCACCCTCGCCCATAGAGTGAACTGCTAGTACGCTGTTAATCTAAACAATCTGAGAAAAGTCTAACAAGTTAGCCCAGACGTCACCTATTCGTAAAATACCCTGTTACTTATGGGGCGCTCGCGTCTCAGCTCGGACATCCATTAGAGACAGCATAGCCTCCTTCAACACGTTTCTCTCACCGAACAGCATCCGAAATGAACGGTGCATGGTGATGTATTTTTCGCCGATCAATAAATGTCCATGTTGACCTCTCTGCAACAGATCGTCTCCGTGCAGTGTCTATGCTCCACAGCGCTCGCGCCCACAGTCACTTTCCCCCAAACGATCCTGTACTGCAAGTGAAGCCTGAAACTGATCGTCCTCCATGTGGTGGTAGTCAGACACTACCGGCCTGTCCCTCACGGGCTCAAATGCGTAATCCATGCCGTTAAAAGTGCTCATTTTCGTCTGTGTATACAGGACCTACAGCTGTTGTCTATGGCGCTCCGCGGGTCCTACCATGCCAGTGACGTCATCGGAACTGCCAGCGCAAACAAGCGCAATTTTGCGTTGCTTAAAAAAGCTATATTAATATATATTTTAAAAAAATGTTTAGTGTAATTTACTTTTAATTGTCATAAACAACACGTTTTCAACGTCGAAATTTTTCAGTTCAGTTCATCTTTAATAATGAGCGAGTGCATCATAAAACCATTTTACAAATCATGTGTTTGCTTTACCGTAAATCACAATTTTTTATTCTATGGCTGCGTTTTACTCCATTTTAACTGCGTCTAACTAATATAGGCATTATTTTGACATTTATCTGCATTTAATACTTGTAGCTACCTTAAGCTGAATTTTTTTACACTGTTATAGATTATTGTTGGGTTTTTTTTTTTGCGTATATTTTATTTTTAATATAGGCTAAACAATTCAAATATTCATATTTAATGTTAGTTTATATTTTATTTTTTTAACAGCCCAAGAATACAGTGCACAAAATATATTCACATTCATAAATAAAGCAAAGAAGTGCAGGCTATAAGCAGTAGTGTGGGGAAAAACATCGAACAAATTGCTTCGCAAAGATTCGAAGCATTCGAAAACACCACACGCTGGTGACCCCTGCTGGTCAGACGAGCGTAAATGCAACAAAAATTCAAGCCAAACATGCACAAAAACACCTTTTACAAATACACAGCAAATATTTAACTGAAATTAAAATCTATGAAATGTAATTAACTAATTACTCAAGATTAAATGTCAAGGGTCTGTTTAATACGTGTTTTCTTTTATCAATTTTCAGGGCTTGTTTTGTTCAGTCCATGGATGGCTCAGCTAACTAATCTTAATTATACTAATATCTCATTAAAACATCTAAAAATGTACAAATGTATAATAAACCGGATCAAAGATCAGGTAAAACCCATAGACACTTGTTCAATGGTTCGCTTCTGAGAGTTTCATGGGTTCACAGATCATACACACCCCACAAACGTTATGTCTGTCAGTGTTCCCAAACTTCTGTATCATCATATTCCACTCAAAACAATTGTTTTTCAAAACAATAGCAGGACATAACTTAAGCCACTTACCTGCTCATAAGACGTATTATCGGATATCACTTACCTGCTCATATTTTCGGATATCCTTCTGTCGTTATTGGGGCAGTTTTTGATGTCATTAGTGATACGTTACAATTGTTCCTCTGCAAATTACGTGTAGTTTTATGCTTCAACCACTAGAGGGCCAAAGGTGCCATAGAGTTGCATCAATAAATGTTCAAATGCAATACAATTCCAACTGTTAAAATGCACAAATGTTAAATTCAGCATTGAAACCCTCCAGCATGTCCACTGTAAGTGCAGTATAATTTTTATAAAATGAGCAATGAAAACCTTATCTGTGATGTTTGACAGCATGTCACAGATACTTTCAATACAGAACTAGTTTTGCAGAGCAATTCGCACATTTTACTGCTCAGTCAACCACATTTCACAAACATTGCAGTCCTACTGTACATTTACTAGCGATATAACACCAAATATAGAACAATATTCACCAGAAGAACGTGCTAATCCACAATCAAGCAGCTCTAAACCAAAACAAAATGAACCTTTTACCAAAAGGTTTTGCATGCAAAAGTACAGAATAAAACACGAATCAACATTGCATAATGACATCACATAAGCTGTGCATTGACTAGAATCACAGAGCAATGTTTAACAACAATCCCAAACTCTAAACCAGCTGGTCATTTGTCTATAGCCTATATGAATAGTCTTGTCAAATAAAAGCTCCCGCCGTTATTATCTGATATCAACACACATTATGTCGGTCAGTGTTGCCAAACTTCTGTAACATCATATTCAATTAAAAACAAGCAATTTTACAAGCCAAAAAACAACAGCAGGATATAACTTAAGCCACTTACCTGCTCATTAGATGTATTTTCGGATATCTTTCTGCCATGGGGCAGTTTTTGATGTCGTTGGCTCTGATATGATGAGGCGATCATCTGTAAACGTTTCAGATTCATTTGCGCGGAACAGCGGAGCCGAAGCACAACTCGCGCAAGGAGCAAAACATTGGGTCTCATTCACTAATGCATACGCAAAAGTTTGTGTGTGAAATGTGCGTAGGAACTATTTTAAGAACAAACTACGATTCACCAAAAATTTCGTAATCATTTAAAAAAAAAAAAAATTTATGAAAAAACATAGGAATAACCAAAACCACAAGTAAAAGCACTTACTCTGTGTGGGGCCTTATAGTCGTGTTAAGAAAATATATTTAATTCGAACACGATTATAATTATATTGAAGTATGTTGCACTCATTGTGTTAATCTGTATATATAACATTATATAATAAAATTATTAAATAATACAATTTAATTTATTAATATTAATTTATAATATTTAATTTATAGATATTTTCCATCATATACAGTTAAAGTGTACACTAAGTGTGGAAAGCTCTTATATGAAGATGGTTTGGGCGTGTTTTATGCAATACTTTAGAATACTGTAATCAGAGCGATGTTAAGAACAAATTCATGGGTGTATGAAAGTGTTGTGAATTAGGCAGAGATTTTTCGTGGGAAGTTATCCTGTGTATGTACAAATATGAAATAATTCACGTTTAGTGAATGAGACCCAATGTTCCTCTGATGGCCGAAGGTGCCATAGTGTTGCTTCAAGTAAATGTTTTAAAATGCTGTATAATTCCAACTGTGTAGATTCATTATCATTTGGATGCAATGAGCCAATATAGACACTTTATAGCTCAAATTAAATAAAAAAAAATGTTCAAAATAATAAAAATAAGCACATTTCAGCATTGAAACCTTCCAGAATGTCCATTGTAAGTGCAGTACTATAAACATAATTGATTGTTTTTATAAAATGAGAATATCTTATCTGTAATGTTTGACAGCATGTCACACAGATACTTTCAGAACTAGTTTTGCAGAGCAAATCACACTATTTTTACTGCTCAGTTAAGCACATTTCACAAACATTTACTAACGATATTACACCAAATTTAGAACAATATAACTTAACGTTACACCAAACGAACGAGCTAATCCACAAGAAACTAGTCACACAGGCTAAGATGTCTATCAGTTCAAATTCAAAACCACAACAACGTATCTTGAAGTGAAAACAGTTTTTAAGCTAAAGATTGAGAAATCAAAAAACACGAATCAACATTCCATAGCATCAAATCAGCTGTGTATGGACTAAACCCACAAAGCAATGTTAATGTTGGTAACAATCCCAAACTCTAAACCAGCTGGTCATTCTGCCAAATTAACGTTACAGTTCCCCGCCATAATATCAACAACGTCTGCCAGTGTTGCCAAACCTCTGTAATGTCATATTCAAGCCAAAACAACAGCAGGATATAACTTAAGCCACTTACATGCTCAAAAGACGAACTTTCGGATATCTTTATGCCGTTATTGGGGCCGTTTTTGATGTCGTTAGTGACATAAACTCGGGTGAGGCGATCATCTAACGCTTCAGATTCATCCGCGCGGAACACTGAGCGGAGTCGAAGCACAACTCACGCAAGGACCAAAGCAATGTTCCTCCGCACGTTGTGCGCAGTTTCATGCTTTATGCCAAAAGCAGTCAAGTATTATGTTAAAATGCAATACAATTCAAACTGTTTAAATGCACTTTGACTTTTTTTGGTTTGTTAAGTTGCCTACCTAGATGAATTATCATTTGTATGCGAATGTACATAGTTCCCACATGACGTCACAACATACGGGCATTTGGCCACCCGCCGCCATTGCTGAGGGCAAAACAATAAACATTAGAAGAAGAAATACGAGTTAAACGAAGTGAAATGAGTTTCGTGCTAAAAAGTGAAAATGGTTATCTCTGGGTCAATGTATGTTAAAATCGTGCCGGAGGTTCAGTTAAATCGGGATTTATACCCGTCATTAGACTCCATGAATGTGAGAAGACTAAGCTTTTGTCCGAACAACGACGGAGATTATGGTTGGCGAGGATAAACAGGAATGATACTCACTCAAAACACGCGATAATTTGTTTGACAAAAGCACAATGTTGTGTTTTATTGCGAGTGTAAACAAATATAAGTTAACACTTTGCAGTTTGAAAAATGACGAGGTATTAAAAACATACAAAACAACATTGTTTTCACTGTTCGATCTCACACACACACACACACACACACATCTCCGATTATGTCCCTAAAGAACCCGCGTATAAAGTAGTTCCGCATTATATTAATTAATTAGCACGCGAGTTATTTATTTTTTTATTCATGCACCGAAACATGCCCGCACCGGTTTGTTTCAACACATACCACTCCACCCCTATTCTTCAGTGTACAAATAAGTACATATTACAGAAAGCACCGGTGACTGTTTTAAGGGGAACATAGGAATTAAATTGTGCAGGCTATGGCTTTTTAATAGACAGATAGTCTAGCATGCTACTTCGCTATGATGACCAAACGTCACCAAACCAACCCTCGGCAATCTGATTGTAGTACGCCTCTAGTGATTTCCAGGCTCGGAATTGCTCACATGTGTAAAAAAAAACTCCTAGCCAATACCAGATAATGGTAACGTTACACATGAAAATACTGTAAACCGATTTTTGCATTGTACCTCTCTGTGTCTTATTTTAATAGTCTCTTTATAATCTATTTCATTTTGTCTCTTCATGATTCGCGTAACATTATAAACAGAAATAAATGTTTGTTTGTAAAACAACATTCTCCGATAAAACTTTGTAAACGCCTATGGTAAACACAGCAGCTTATGTCCTCAAAGATGGCGTCTCCGGGGAGGTCAAGTCACAAGTGACATTAATTTGCCTGTGGAAACTATAGACACATCATAGCTCAAATATAAACATTTTTTGTTGCTGTTCAAAATCAGTCAAATAAGCACATTCACATTTCAGAATTCAAACTCTCCAAAATGCATGTCAATTGTAGTGAATGTTGTGTAAACATGATTTATTGTTTTTGTAAAATGAGCAATTCAATTATTTCCTGTGGTGATCGACAGTGTCATGGATACTTTAACTAGAGTTGAAGCCCGCGTTGAGGCTGCTGATTATGTGATGCTAAAGTTTGTTTCTTCCAGATGAGAATGAAAGCATGCATTTCAATTAGATGCACTTTGGTTTCAAACTTATTCACTCTTGTACTACTGTAGATTGATCACAAAACCTCAAACTGTGCATCGGATTTAAGGTTTCCCAGATTCGGCATAGAAACTGTGATTTGCTCCAAAATGTAAATAGCAGAGAAGATTGTGATTAAATGATAGTTGCCAGGACCGATAGAGCGGGTTCCCCTGATGGGCCTGTTACGCTGCACAGCCTCAAATGTGCATCTGTGGTCTGGAGGACGTCCAAACAACATCTCAGTGCTGGCACACTCTTCCAGATTCCTTCAAATGCTCATTAGAAGAGTGCGTTTATAGGCATGAGTGTTGCTACTTGTACTTAGTTCTTCCCAAACACTAGAAAACTTATCTAATTTTTAAAAGGCCGCCTTTGATAGTCATAATTTGCCTTTAAATTTCAGTTTGAACTGACTTTGAACTTGGCATGATCCTGTTTGATTGTATTTCCAGCTTTCATCCGACCTTAAATATGCATGAATTATGTCATTTAAAAACAATAAAACATCATAAATGTGATCCGACCCACTTTATATTACAGACTGTTTTGTGTGGAAGTGAATGCGACTTTTAGAAAATACTAATGCTTTTCAATATGCAAAGTGACTTTATAACGTTACAAAAGTTATTTTAGAACGTTAGAATCCTGAAGGATAAAATGTATCAGTTTCCACACAAATCTAAAGCAGCACAACTCTTTTCAGCATTTATAATAATCATAAATGTTTCCTGAGCATCAGATCCTCATATTAGAGTGATTTCTGAAGGATCATGTGACACTGAAGACTGGAATAATGATTGATTTGAACACTGAAATAAATTACACTTTATATATTCACATAGAAAACTGATTTACACTGGAATAATATTTTTTTTTAAGTTGATGTAGCCTATTTTTTATCAAGTAAATGCAGCCGATAAGTGCGCATCTTACATATTATGAGCAAAAGAAATTAATCTAAAATGCACATTTTTCATTTAAATTTAAGTGTTTGCAGCAGCAAACATTTGCAAAATGTCAACTACATTTCTTATAAAAATAAAAACTCATTGCTAAGATGCTTGAATGTCGGCTCTACACTCAACTTTAAAACTAAAACACATGCAATAGCACTACATCACACGTTTAGCTTAATTCAATGTGAAATTTGGTATGTCAAATGTGTCTAATTTCTCTTAAACACATGTTGAGTTCTGCTGTGTTTCTCGTCCCAGCGGTAAAACACACTCCTCCTCGTGCGTCCTTGAAATGATTTATTCCCCTGTAAGTTGTGAAACTGTTTCTAGTGTCTGGTTTTCCTGCAGTTGTGTCGAGGTCTGCGCTCAGGGCAGCGCTTGCGTGACTGCAGATCCTGACGTGTGTGTGTGTGTGAGTGGAAATCCACCGCACAGGGGCATCTGGGAAGCCATCATTCATTTTTATATTACCCTAATGACGTGGAGCTCGTAACAGGGGTCATTCAAATGAACGACTGCTTCGAGAGGCTTTCCTGAACGCAGACAGAGATTAACACAAGCCGAAATTAATCTCAACTGCGTATAAAAATCCATCTGCTTTTAACATAAAGTAATAAACTGGATGTGATGCATATATTTGTCAGACATATGTCATTGAAACATGTCAGATTTCTGTAATTGCACGAATAACCTGAACGTATTTTAATGCACAATAACCAGGTTTAAATATGAATCTTCAATCCAATTAGTTTCAATCTAACGCATTTGACTATAACTGAATATATTTACCATGTTCATACCTGTAACTGAATAAATGTAATGTTTAATGCTGATTCTTTGCATTTTGAAAATTTGATTATTAAAATAAAAACATGCAAAAACTGTCATGATTTTTATCTATACATTTTTATGTATTACTGACAAAATATGCATCGAATTAAGTTTATTAGTTAGAGTAATCTAAATTTGCTATGCAATATAAATAAATCATACATTTATAAAATAATTGATGTTAATAAATACAAATTAAATTGATGTGCCTTTTTCAGAGCGGTAATACATTGATAGAAGGTCCTTCTTTATGATCCCTGTTGAACGGTTTCACCGAGTTTAATGTTCAGAGTCACGCTAGTCTTTTTAAAGTAACCTTATTGAGCACATAAAGCGTCCCGTGCGAACGGCTCATTGGACACCAGCGGTCAGAGGTGCTTCAGGGTCAGAGGTCAGAGTGAGCTAATGTAAGCCAGAGGTCTGGTGCTCCTGTGTGTGTGTGAAAGCGTTCAGACGGTGAGTGTGACCTCAGTTTCATGCCTGTGATCTTCCGCTGCTCTTCTCACGAGAGCCTCTTCATCCTCATCACAACACAAACCCATGTTGAACTAATTCATTCCCTCGCTCCGGTTTAAGTAAACACATGATTGACCGACGATGAGGAGAGGGAATAAATTGATGTATTCATGGGACATGATTCTTAATTCAAAGCCACAATATACATCATTTTTTTTCCTGCATGTCATGTGCGGGTGATATAATTTAATCTAAATTATATATATATATATATATATATATATATATATACTCTTAACAATGCTGGATTGTTTTAACCCAAAATTGGGTCAAATATGGACAAACCCAAATGTTGGGTTAAAAGTGTAATTTAAAATTTCAACTGTACATTTTTTAATTACATTTATAACCCAACATTTGGGTTGAAATAACCCAGCATTTTTTAGAGTGTATATATATACATTTGTTTTTATTATTAATAATATTATATATTACATCATATATATATATATATATACACTCTAAAAAATGCTGGGTTGTTTTAACCCAATTTTGGGTCAAATATGGACAAACCCGAAATGTTGGGTTAAAAACGTAATGTAAAAATTTAACCCAACGGCTGGGTTAGTCCATATTTGACCCAAAGTTGGGTTAAAACAACCCAGCATTTTTTAGAGTGTAGGTTGTTTATTTTGGGATATATATATATATATATATATATATATATATATATATATATATATATACTCTAAACAATGCTGGATTGTTCTAACCCAAAATTGGGTCAAATATGGACAAACCCAAATGTTGGGTTAAAAGTGTAATTTAAAATTTCAACTGTACATTTTTTAATTACATTTATAACCCAACATTTGGGTTGAAATAACCCAGCATTTTTTAGAGTGTATATATATACATTTGTTTTTATTATTAATAATATTATATATTATATATATATATATATATATATATATATATATATATATAGGTTGTTTATTTTGGGATATATATATATATATATATATATATATATATATATATATATATATATATATACTAAAATGCTGGATTGTTCTAACCCAAAATTGGGTCAAATATGGACAAACCCAAATGTTGGGTTAAAAATTGGTTTAAAATTTGAACCCAACTTCAATTTTCACTTTCAACTGTACATTTTTTAATTACCTTTTTAACCCAACATCTGGGTCTAAATAACCCAGCATTTTTTTGAGTGTATGTATATATATATATATACATTTGTTTTTATTATTAATAATATTATATATTACATCATATATATAGGTTGTTTAATATTTACCTTTTTATTTTATTTTTATATTTTATAAGATCTACTTTTTATTTTTATATATATTGTATCCATTTTTAAATGCTTTATTATATACTCTAAAAAAATACTAGGTTTTTTAAACCCAAATTTGGGTCAAATATAGACAAACACAAATGATGGGTTAAAATGCAATTAAAAAATTTTAAGTTAAAACTGAAAGTTGAATTTGGGTTAAAATTTGAAATGACAATTTTTAACCCAACATTTTGGTTTGTCCATATTATACTCAAATTTGGGTTCAAACAACCCAGCATTGTTTAGAGTGTATTCATTTTTTAATATTTTAATATATTACAGGACGAATTTTATATTTTTTATACTAGTTATTTATATATTTAAATTCTATAAATTATTATCATTGTATTTATTATTATTTATAATCATTATTTATTTAATAATATGTTTTCTTAGAATAAGATTTCATCTTGAGGTCAGTATCTTAACCGGACAGATCTGTTCCTAGTTTAAGTGTTGTGTGTGTGTACATCGATCCGTCTCTCCGTCATGCAAAACTCACACACACTCAGAACATGTCAACAGCTTAGAAAAATAATCACATATCATATATCCGTCATATATAATAAAAATAACACCACGTCTGTCTCATAGAGCGCATTCATCATTGTCTGCAGGTTCTTATAAACATCTTTTACATTATTCAGAGTCGTCATTATAAGACCACACACACACACTTCTTCCTGGGAACGGAGAGTTTAAAGAACAGTTCTGATTGGTCTTTGGGATGTGGTTGAGGCGGCCGTTGGGCATCGTGGCAAAACAAAATGTGTTTCCATTGAAACTATTGTTAGACGAACCGCATCGGGACAATCACCTATTTATGATCCCATCATTTCCACATTCACTTTAGTAACTTTGAAAAAACAACATGTCCACAGACTCTCATGAGTAGACTAAGTCCACATGAACGTTACTCCAACATATGCAGACGATCATAACCTGCAGAATTAAAGGAGTGTAGCTCGGCTGCTGTCGGCGTGCGCCTCGTAAAGCCGTGGCATTAGGAGGAAGTAATGAGTGAATAGTCGTGGGGTCAAAGGTCAATCTACAACACACAGCTCAAAGTGCCAGAGCTTCATCTGACTGTCACAAACCCCGTGATTTATTACACTCGGCTCCTGGTGTCCAGTGTCATTCTGTCCAGTGTAATGGATTAGATTATACAGTAGCACGCACACACACACACACACACACACACACACACACACAAATATCCACTACATCTCTCTTAAATTGTGGCAATTATTAATAATAAAGTGCTATTGTTTCAGACCAAACATGTATGGCAGATGTTTTATCCAAAGACACACACACACACACACTGCGTTCAAGGCCGTTCATTTATTTCCTAGAAGTCCTCCGCTGGAGCTTCAGGAACGAACAGCACATGTGGACATTTCCAGCGTAGACCCGTACATGCAAGGAAACGTGCAGTTCTGCTCATCCTCAAGACATGGGCGAGAATTACTGATATCACAGGCCTAAATGAACATTAATAAAATAATCATTTAAATATGCAATTATGCAGACATCTGACGTTTGTAGAAATTCTATATCAATTATTGCACAATAACACAATGTGTGGTCCCATTAAATATACTTGCATGCTGTTTTGTGTAATTTATGTAGCTGCTATGATGACAACAGTTTGATGAACTACTTCATGACTGTCTTCAATCCATGAGTTATAGCGCCTCTTGTGGCAAACACTGAGAATGCAGGACACATTAACTGCTAAATACTAACAATTTTTTTAATCTTTCATGCGTAGAAGTGCTTGAAATAATGTTCTTGAGTAGATTCAAAGTCCGGAAAATTATTAGCATGAGGCTTTTTCATATTTAAAAGTGAACGTGCGTCACAATTCAGCGGATAATTAACCTTGCTCTGGACGTGCTTCAGTATAAGCAGCACGTTAAAGCCAAACTCTTCATCATGAGGATTTTAATACTGTTTCAGACTGGACTCACCAATTGGGAATCTAATGCACTTCTGATAAAGTGAGTCCAAATTGGTCACCAAATGAAGTTCCTCTATAATCAATATATTTATTGCTGGATCGAGCCACGAAACCTGATTTCCCCTGGACCGGAGTCAGCTCGTCCTCTCACTGGGTAAGATGCTGTTTAAACATGGAAAACCCGGTCCAAATACAGTCGGAAAACTGAAACTAGGCTTCTAACAAACTAAGCTGCTCATAAAGAGGCTTTTAGACAATCACAGAGCAATTCAGAACAATCTACTCTGTTCTTTTCTTGATTCTTGATATTACGCTTTACAAGCAAAAAAAAAACCCCATCAATTTTAGAGTTTGGCAAACGACCGGAACAATCAGTTTGGGTCGTAAACACACTGAATTCTTCAATTCCATTTGAACACAGCAAACCACCTCAGACGTGCATGCAACCATTACTGCTCATTTCTCCTGAAAGATGATTGTGTATCGCTTCATTATAGAGAATTATGCGGACGATACCATGGCATTATTTAAAGTAACTTTGAGGTTTGAGTCTTGAACTCTAGCATGCTTTAAATGTTGGTCTCAAACAATTACACATGCAAACTGTAATAAAAAAAATAAAAGATGTGTTTTAGGCTATATGTTGAATTTTATACAATAATTTTTTTAAACATTTTATTTTCTGTCAATTAAATGGCCTTTATTTCTTATTTATTTATTTATTTAAAATGTCATAATTCTTCTTAATTTGCTGCCAATGAAAATATAAAGCAGAATAAAGCTGTGACAACTAGCCCCGGTCTTTTTTACCATATGCATCAGGAAAAAAAAAAATTTTTTTTTTTTGCAAAGTTCTAATATAAATACATTAATAAAGAATTCATTTGGCAAACAAATAAACAGATAATAAACCAACTAATAAATAAAAAAAAATTATCCTAAAAATATAAACCAGAGTAAATAAGTGTGACAACTTGCCCCGGTCTACTCCACAACATGCATGAGAAAGACATACTTAATTTGCAAAGTCCTAAAATGAATAAAGTATTAATTAATTATTTTAAACAAAAAAACAAGGATTTTTTTCGGAAAATATAAAGCAAAAACAAGCATGCAAATAGTCCCAGTCTCCAACACATATATAAGTTCTGAATAAATAAATAAATAACAAAATAAAAAAAACTTGGTGACAACTTACCCCTGTCTCTTCTACAACCTCCATGGAAAAGACCTATTTAATTAGCAGAGTTCAAAAAATAGATAAAATAAAGATCTAAAAATAAAGTATTAAGTAATTAAACAGATAAAAGAGCAAACAAACTTTTCCTGGAAATATAAACAAAACAACAATAGCCCGGAGCGGTCAGCGTGCATGGGAAACAAAGAGTGAATCAATCATCTGATGAACTGCGCGTGACCCCGTCCTGTGCGCTTCCCCGTGACCGGGCATCGGCACCGCGGGGTCAGACGCACGCGAGCACGCAGCAACGCTCCCACCCTCCGCGCTCAGTGTGGCATTCACTGGGCGTCGCGCCTAAACAAGCAGTGTGTGCCGCTAACGAGGGTGTGAACGCGCGCGGGGGGTTCGGTACAGACCGACGGGAACCGCACAGGGTCACGCACTGACAACTCTAGTCAACACACTAACGTAATGCAGTGTGTGTGTGTAACACTAATGTAATGCGGTCATAGGTGTGTGTGTGTGTGTGTGTGACACTAATGTGATGTGGTTATAGGTGTGTGTATAACACTAACTAACAGGTGTGTGTTTGTGGAGTCAACCAATCAGAATCAAGGACCGGAACTATCCGTTTTATAAATGTAATTTAGACGTACTCCATTCGCCATGATGTCATTGTCATGTGACCTTCCAGCATCAGATGTGGCTTCACTGTCATTCCTGGAATATCACAACGTTATCGTCCCCAAAATAATGTCCATTGAATTTATTTTCAGAGAAAACAGACATTCTCAGGACGTTAATGAGCGAATCGAGTGTTGCTGCACATCTTGATGTGAACTGAACACTTCAGTGAGTCCCTGTGAGAGTCATATGAGCTGAATCTCTTCATTATATGTCCAGAACTGCAGACGAAACAGTACTGAAGGACATCTGAAAGCGATTGTCAATCGAATCCGAAAGCCTCCAGTGAGCTGCCGTCTCAACCACATGTTGGGCAACGCTGGAGAATCATTTCATCCCGAGGAAATGGTTCATTATGGGAAGTGTCCCAGAGAGGCATTTAATTGCAGCGTAATAACGGGAGAATCAGTCTCTCCCTCAGGAACGGGACAAAGGAAGGGAACACCACTAACTAGACAGGATCAAACCCAACACAGCGCCGGGGGAAATCAGGGCTGGAGCCGGAGACGCGTGCGGGACAGTGATGGAGGAGCGGCTTCTGACGGGACGGGTTCAGGCCGAGAGCCACTGGAATCGCCATCATCCTTTCACTGGGAACAAACTCTCTTCTTCTTCTGGGAGGATTTTTAAGAAGTCCTTTGTTAAACAGTTGTTCTAGTTTTAAAAATCCATTGTGTCTCTTTAATTTATTACAGGCAAGACACTAGTCAATACGTCTGAATTATGACTTTAAGTCCTATTTATGAGATAAAAAGTCGACAATATGCCAAACTACGATTTTTTATGGGATAAAAAGTTTAAATTTTGACAAATTAAGTTACTTATGAGATAAAAGGTTGAAATTATGACGAACTAAGATATTTATGAGATAAAATTTTGAAATAATGACAAACTAAGACATTTATGACAAAAAGTCCAAATTATGACAAACAGATATTTATGAGATAAAATGTTGAAATTATGACAAACTAAGATATGTACGCGATAAAAAGTTTAAATTATGACAAATTAAGATATATATGACATAAAAAGTTGAAATTATGACAAAGATATTACATAAAAAGTTGACATTTATGACAACTTACGACTTTTTATGAGATAAAAAGTTGAAATTTTGACAAATTAAGATATTTCTGAGATAAAATGTTGAAATTATGACAATCTACGACATTTATGACATAAAAGTCAAAATTATGACAGACATTTATGAGATAAAAAGTTTAAATGATGAAAAATTAAGATATTTATGACAAAAAGTTGAAATTATGACAAAGATATTACACAAAAAGTTGACATTTATGACAAACTTTGAATTTTTATGAGATAAAAAGTTGAATTTTTGACAAATTAAGATATTATGAGATAAAATGTTGACATTATGACAAACTAAGACATTTACGTGATACAAAGTTTAAATTATGACAAATTAAGATATTTATGACATAAAAAGTTGAAATTATGACAAAGATATTACATAAAAAGTTGACATTTATGACAAACTACGAATTTTTATGAGATAAAAAGTTGAAATTTTGACAAATGAAGATATTTATGAGATAAAATGTTGAAATTATGACAAAGATATTACGTTAAAAGTTGACATTTATGACAAACTACGAATTTTTATGAGATAAAAAGTTGAAATTTTGACAAATTAAGATATTTATGAGATAAAATGTTGAAATTATGACAAAGATATTACGTTAAAAGTTGACATTTATGACAAACTACGAATTTTTATGAGATAAAATGTTGAAATTATGACAAACTAAGAAATTTATGACATAAAAAGTCAAAATTATGACAAACACACATTTATGTGATAAAAGGCCGAAATTATGACAAAATAAGTCATTTGTGAGACGAAAAGCCGAAATTAGGCCATACTAAATCAGAACTATGACATTAAAAAGTCAAAATTAGGACATATCAGGACTTTTTGTCAGGTGTGTCAAAAAGTTGGATTGATGAGATTAAGGCTATATAATAACATAGTCTAGTCATAATTATGAAATTAAAAAGTCTTAATATGAGCATATAATAGTAACTTTGAGAACTTATTGTCATATTATCGTTTTAAAACTTAGCATAATTATGATATTAAAGTATGATTGTCTGGTCTACAAGAGTTTTCCATGGTGATTTTGTGTTCAGAGCGTCTGGATTACTGTCCCGCCACATTGGGTCACACACACACACACACACGCTGCAGATTTATGGGCTGTAAACAGGATCGTGAACAGGAGGAACTCACCGCCTGGACTCCACTGAGGTCGGTCCGCTGACCGCACACTCGTATCCCACACTCAAGATCTCTTCCCACAGAGAAGTGTGGAATGAGAGCAGGACTCGTCTCTAATTGCGCTTCTCCAACTACATGATTGCATGTAAATGACTGTGGTTTGTCAGCGTGATATTCAGCATTAGGGACAAACACGACTACACCACCGCCAAGACCACCCGCGATACTGTCCCAGCCTAACGAACATCTATTACTGAAGCTCCCAATAATACAGGTCAAAATGTGTGTGTGTGTGTGTGATCCTTCATTAACCTGGAGAAGAGCTTCTGCTGCTGTAATTGTTCCTGTCAAACTCCGTCTGGCACAACTGAGCAAACTCAAATCATCTGGGGTCATCTGGAAGCCATTTCTCCACGTTTCCCTTCTCCGTCTCAGTGTAATCTCCTCCTCCTCCTCCTCCTCCTCTTCCCAGGGGAGGTCGGGCCGGTGACCGGGATCTGCTCACGCGAGCTCATCCTCGCACGCGAAACACTGCAGAAGATCAGCACACCTACAGAGGAGCAGAGCACAATATCAGCTCTCATGTGCCTAAAATGCAGAAATCTGACGTTGTCGTGCACTATATTTTATGATGTACACTGTAAAAAATAAAACGTAAATTTTACGGTAAAAAAACGGCAGCTGTGGTTGCCAGAACTTTACCATTAAAAATGCGCTAGGAACATTAATGGTTTTACAGGCGTAACTTAAAATTTACAGTAATAAACCGTAATTTATTTTCTAATAAAATGTGGATTTACCCACTTATTGATGTATTGATATCTGTTTTAGATTATTGTAATACACTGACAACCAACAATTACAGCAGTGATGAGAATTACATGAGCAACCACAGCTCATCACAAGTGATTACTTGTATAACGCAATACTTAATTCAAGAAGCTGCACAATGTCATTCACACAAACATTAAGCACCATCATGGTAACACACATGAAATTAAAAAAAAATGCAATAAACATTAATTTAACAACATTAAATGTAAAATATAACCTTCATATAACTATGAAGACCATAGTTATTTCAACAAAAATACATAAAATGTGAAGCGTCACACAGGGAATTGTGGGAATGTCAATTTACGGTTTTTCACTGTATATTATACAATGATTTGTTCTTTTTCACTTTCAAAAACTGTAAATTTAACGGTATTTTACTGTAAAGTTATATCACAGTTATTTACCGTGTATAGTACGGAAACTTTCTGTTTACCAATTAACAGTTTTGCACTGTAGCATTTTTACAGTATTTTACCGTTAAAATCACGGTTATTTTTTACAGTGCACATTTTGTTTTTATTGCATGAATAGCATCAGAAAAATCTCCCCGACTCCCAAACGCAGGCTCTCCTCGACTAAATCCAGTGAGTTTATTGAATTATTGCCGTTTCCTGAGGGAACATTATTCGCCAGGTACATGAAACCACAAATCTCCGTCTACTCTGACCTCGGCTTGACTTTGGGTGCGAGATCTGATCAGCCAATCAGAGTTGAGAAGCACGTGTTCCTCCAATCAGAGCGGACCGTGGCGTTAGTGATCTGACATCAGAGTGAGATCAGCTACTATAACATGATCTCGTCAGTGATGAGCGCTTTGAACATTTCACATGTGCTCATAATGTGACTTGGCAGTGCTGTGTGTGTGTATGTGTCTGAGTGTGTGTGTGTGTGTGTCTCTCTCTCAGTGTGTGTGAGGTGTTTCTGGCACTGCATCATATACTCAGTTCTGGATCAGCGCTGGTGTCAAATCTGAGCTCACGTTCCTACAGTTTCAACACGTCCCTTTGCCCTGAATCCCATTCTCTTCCTCCTCTTCTCTTCCTCTTCCTCCTCCTCCTAGAGCTGCTGCAGTCTCTGTAATCTCCTGTCATCACTGTAAAGCTGCTTTGACACAGTCTATATAGTTAAAGCGCAGTATTAGCGAAGGTGCCTGGACTCCTCCTCCTCCTCCTCAGGCCGTGCGTGACAGTAGCTCTCTGAAAAGTGGAAGTGATTGTAGTAAACAGTGATTAGCTCCAGACCGTGAGACTCGCATCCACACGCTCACGGCTGCCAAGACCTTGACCTTCCCGACCTCTCGGGGTCACGGCCAGCCTTTCACAGCCAGCCTGAAGAGAGCAATCGCACGACAGCCTCACGCAACACACACACACACACACACACACAGCAAGGCTGGCTCTCATTAGTGCGAACGCTGACGGGATTCTCCTGCAGGGAAACACGGGATGTGAGTCTGGCAGAGCTGAACACTGGAAGAGTGATATTTGAGTCGACAAAATAACAATTACTCAGTAATTCAACACTGACAGAAATCCTTCATTTTTGATGTTGCAAATATTACAGTCAATCAAAATCTTCAGCTTTTAAAAGCCATGCATTAAAGTTTAATTTATAACATCAATGAGAACAGTTTCACATATATTTGATTTTAAGTAGATATACAGTGTATATTATATACTGCTTGTATATTAACTGTATCACACTAATATCATAATATTGTTACACCAAGCCATGATTTTTGAATTTTATATATTTAAAATATTATTTAAAATAGGGCTGTGCAAAAATTAATTGCGATTAATCGCATCCAAAATAAAAGTCTGTGTTTACATAGTATATTTGTGTATAATTATTTTGTATATATAAATACCTATGCATGCATGTATATATTTAAGAATTATTTGCGCTTAAATTCTGTATATATATATATATATATATATATATATATATATAAATACATAATCTATATTATATAAATATAAATATTTTATATATGAATAACACATTTTGTTAAATATATACATGCATGTGTGTGTATTTATATATACAGCACACACAAATATATTATGTAAACACAGACTTTTATTTTGGATATGATTAATCGCAGTTAATTTTTGCACAGCCCTACTTAAAAGCTTTTGTGGTTGCTGCTTAATCAATCAAAATATTAAAACCCATATGTTAAAATGTCATTATGAGGACAATTTCCCTTACTTTTTAAGATTTAGTTAATGTGTTAATGTGTAAAACTTATACTGGAAGTCTTTAATTATCACAAAAGTATGTTATAATGACTACTTATGAGAGATAAATGCATTACAGCGTGCATTATATATATATATATATATATATATATATAAAATATATATTAAATATATATATAATGCACGCTGCATTTATCTCTCATAAGTAGTCATTATATTAAAAATATATATTAAAATATATATTAAATATACAAGTTTGATAAAAAATCATCATTAAAGAAGAAAATTTAAAATGGCATTTAGAGGCTTTTGCATCTGAACTCTTCATATATATATATATATATATATATATATATATATATATATATATATATATATATATATATATATAAATTGATTGTTTGCCATTTAATGCATTAGCTACACTTTCTAAAGTTATAATAATGATGTATGCAACTGTGGATACAGTTATTCATGATTGCATAAGGTGCATTTAAATGCATTATAAAGGCTTCAAGTAAAGCGTTAAAAGATAAGGATATACAAACATTTTTATTTGATTACATACGTGTGTGTAGGGGTTACACACGTGCTGCTAACACACACCGAATCGATGTGCAAATAACTCTCTATTCCCTGGACGGCGTAGATGAAATCTAATCCTGTTTCTGTGAAGATGTTTATTCTGTCCTCGGGAGCAGAAACAGTGGGTTTCCTAAATCCAGGCGGATTGGAACTGATTGTATTTGGCAGCTTCTCCTTCCTCTCTTTTCAGGGAAGAGGTGGTTTGCATCCAGGAAAGTGTGCTATCAGAAATCAACGCTACTGTCTCTCGGACACTAAAACGCTTCAGCGCTGCAATTAGACTCATTAGATCCTGCAAAAATAAACTCCTCCTGGTGAGGAAACGAGGAACATTTATCTCCGACTTGGCGCTCGACTCGGAAGAGAAACTTTTTACATCAAGAACATTCAGTTCTAGAGCTTGAAGCCTGGATACAACTGAGTGAACTTCACTGAATTATGCAAGTGCACAGCGAGAGAATATCCAATTCCATTTTCCATAAAACGTTAATTTGTGCAAACATGTACAAAAGCAAATGCAGCCTCTTCATTTAATTTCATGTCCTTTCTCACTGAATGAAGTGGATGGTGGATCTCGCATGTTACGAATGCATGCTTGCAATTAAACAATCTCTCAATGACTGCATACCCCAAAACACATGTGAAAATTTATCCTCAAATTGCGAGAGGAAAATAGCCGAAAGAGACCCTGGCGCACTTCTCGATGAGATCAGATGCACAATCTCAAATATTCTCTTACAGAGCATTTATAATCTTCATTTCTATCCCTCTGCTCCGCAATGTTGACATTTGTACTAAACGGCGATTGTTTTTTAAACTGAATTATGAATAATAATACAATTTATTATAATTTTGTGTGCGTTTGTGCATCATGGAATCTGTATCATCTACTGCAACAATTTATTTAAAGCCTTTACTTATAATGCATTATATAAAGGATTCACAGTGTAAGTTATGATGCATTATAACAACTGTGACCAAAGTTAAAATGCATTATATTATTTGCAGATTCCTTCCTTGTTTGTCATGTGGTTTAATGCATTTTCTAAAAGTTGTTCAATGAATAATGTATTATAACTGTGCATGAGATCATAAGTTTTTTTTATAATGCATATGCATTGTATATATAAATGTTTAAACCCAATGTGTACACTAAATTGTCCATATCATGCTATAGCTCCATTCCTTAAACTTATATTCGTTAATTATATAATATGGTATAACAACGGATCTAAAGTCATATATAATATAAAGCGACACACACACCAGGGATAACCTGGAATTTCACTGTTTGGTGATAGTCCGAGCACGCATGCATACTTTTCCATTTTTAGGGTTTATGTGGAGAGTGGGTCTGCAAAACAGAGCACACACAGTCTATTTATTATGAAACATTCCCCAACAGAGAAGTCTGCAGTCTGTGATGCCGTCGGTGATCACATCCAGCTTAAAATAACATTTTCGTAATCCTGTGCAAACCAGAGCAGAAATAACGATTACAGCTTCAGCGCGCGCGAAACCAGACTACACACCAGAGCGCGCGCGCGCGGAGTTCAGATGCGCAAACTATTGCATCACTTATTTGAGTTGAATTGACAACTGCGACTACAATACGGCGATTGGCACAAACCATAAAAAGTTTTGCACGGGGAATTCTCAGCATCCCCGCGCGATTATCAGAAATACCTCCGTGCAAACGAAACCGAGATGATTCACTTCACGCGCTGCTTCTGAGTCTGAGTCTCCAAAAAGGGGAGGAGTGAGGCTGTCCTCGGGTCCGGCCCCCTGTGCTGCAAACATATATAAAACACATGAATCCCAGCAGCCAGCTCAGAAAACACACTGCGCTTCACCTGGGAAAGCAATGCAAGCGTAGAAAACTGAATCATTTCAGACAACAAGATTTTTCTAAGCGAGCATTAGATCAGAATGGCTCTGCCCGAAGCCGAGTTTGGACTGAAGAGCAGCAGCATCATGAAGGAATGGAGCGGACAGGTTCAGCCGGCTCTCATAGCGTCCTTCGTCATCCTCTTCTTCCTCGAGGCCTGTCTGTGGGTCAGGAATCTCACGTTTAAGAAGAGGCTTCCCGGGCCGTTCGCCTGGCCTTTAGTGGGCAACGCCATGCAGCTCGGACAAATGCCCCACATCACCTTCTCAAAGCTGGCCAAGAAGTACGGGAACGTGTACCAGATCCGACTGGGCCGCAACGACATCGTGGTTCTGAACGGAGACGTGGCGATACGGGAGGCGTTGCTTCAACACAGCATTGAGTTCGCCGGACGGCCTAATTTCGTGTCCTTCAGGATGATTTCCGGTGGGCGGAGCTTGACGTTCACGAGTTACAGCAAACAATGGAAGACGCACCGTAAAGTGGCTCAGTCGACTCTGAGAGCGTTCTCGCTAGCGAACACTCAAACCAAAAAAACGTTTGAGCAGCACGTCGTGGGTGAAGCGTTGGATCTGGTGCAGATGTTCCTGAGACTCAGCGCGGACGGACGGCACTTCAATCCCGCGCACGAGTTCACCGTCGCCGCCGCCAACGTCATCTGCGCGCTGTGCTTCGGGAAACGCTACGGCCACGACGACCCCGAGTTCAGGACTCTCCTGAAACGAGTGGATAAGTTCGGAGAAACGGTCGGCGCCGGGAGCCTCGTGGACGTCATGCCGTGGCTTCAGTCGTTCCCAAACCCCGTGAGAAGCGTCTATCAGAACTTCAAGATCATCAATGAAGAGTTCTTCGCTTACGTGAAGGATAAAGTGGTCCAGCACCGAGACACGTACGATCCCGACGTGACCCGTGACATGAGCGACGCCATCATCAGCGTGATCGAACACGGGAACGACAGCACCCTGAGCAAAGACTTCGTCGAGGCGACGGTCACCGATCTCATCGGAGCCGGACAGGACACCATGTCGACGATAATGCAATGGATCGTTCTGCTTTTAGCCAAACACCCGTCGATCCAAAGCAAGCTTCAAGAGCAGATCGATAAAGTAGTGGGTCGTGATCGACTGCCTTCGATTGAAGACCGGAGCAGCCTCGCGTACCTGGACGCGTTCATCTACGAAACCATGCGCTTCACGAGCTTCGTCCCCGTCACCATCCCGCACTCCACCACCTCAGACGTCTCCATCGAAGGCCTCCACATCCCCAAAGACACCGTGGTGTTCATCAACCAGTGGTCCGTCAACCACGACCCTCAGAAGTGGAGCGATCCGCACATCTTCGACCCGTCGAGGTTCCTGGACGAGAGCGGAGCGCTGGATAAAGACCTGACCAACAGCGTGATGATCTTCTCCATCGGGAAGAGAAGATGCATTGGGGATCAGATCGCCAAAGTGGAGGTGTTCCTGTTCTCGGCGATCTTGTTGCACCAGTGCTGGTTTGAGAAAAACCCGTCTCAGGATCTGTCCATGGACTGCTCGTACGGTCTGACACTGAAGCCGCTGCATTACACCGTCTCAGCGAAGCTCAGGGGAAAACTCTTCGGCTTGGTTTCGCCGGCGTGAGTGCGAACGACACGCTCGATCCTGTGACTAAAGGCCAGAAAGGACTAAACATAATGCAAACGTATTCCACATAACAGAAAGCTGCACTGAATCCTGTCTAATAATTGCATATTTAATATTTAATGAATATTTACACCGTTCTTCAAATCAGCAACACTTTACAATGAGGTTCAATAATATTAATTTCAGCTCTTACTATACTAATAAATACACTTTAAAAATGCTGGGTTGTTTTAACCCAACTTTCGGTCAGATATGGACAAACCCGAACGTTGGGTTAAAGGTTTAATTAAAAAATGTAACCCAATTAATGGGTTTGTCTATATTTGACCCAAAGTTGGGTTAAAACAACCCAGTGTACATTATTCAAATCAAGTTAACATTAGATAATGCACTAACATGAGCTGTGTTTTTATTAACTAACATCACTGTAAGCAATGCATTGCTCGTCGTTAGTTCATGCCTCAACTAATGAAAACCTATTGTGAAGCGTTACCACACTCGAAAAAATGCTGGGTTGTTTTAACCCAATTTTGGGTCAAATCTGGACAAACTCAAACGTTGGGTTAAAAATTTAATTAAAAATTTTTACCCAAGTAATGGGTTTTGTCCGTATTTGACCCAAAGTTGGGTTAAAACAACCCAGTGTACATTATTCAAATCACGTTAACATTAGATAATGCACTAACATGAGCTGTGTTTTTATTAACTAACATCACTGTAAGCAATGCATTGCTCTTCGTTATTCATGCATCAACTAATGAAAACCTATTGTGAAGCGTTACCACACTCGAAAAAATGCTGGGTTGTTTTAACCCAATTTTGGGTCAAATATGGACAAACCCATTAATTGGGTTAAATTTTTTAATTAAATCTTTAAACCAACGTTCGGGTTTGTCCATATTTGACCCAAAGTTGGGTTAAAACAACCCAGCATACATTATTCAAATTACGTTAACATTAGATAATGCACTAACATGAGCTGTATTTTTATTAACTAACATCACTGTAAGAAATGCATTGCTCGTCGCTAGTTCATGCATCAACTAATGAAAACCTATTGTGAAGTGTTACCACCCTCGAAAAAATGCTGGGTTGTTTTAACCCAATTTTGGGTCAAATATGGACAAACCTTGCCATTGGGTTACATTTTTGACCCAAATGTTTGAGTTTTTCCATATTTGACCCAAAATTGGGTTAAAACAACACAATATTTAATGTGGGTCAAATATGGACTAACCCAAATGTTGGGTTAAACTGCAATAAAAAAAATTACAGTTGAAAGTTGAAATGACATTTTTAACCCAACATTTGGGTTTGTCCATGTTTGACCCAAATTGGGGTTGAAACAACCCAGCATTGTTTAGAGTGCAATGTTTTTATGTTTATATAAATCATCAATGCTTCAAAAGAATGTTTTGCAGATCACAATATAAGATGTTTATGGTCAAATACGAAGACTGTAGACACATCAGTTATTATGTAATGTTATGCAATTGTTTGCATGAGTCATTAATCGCAGCTGTTATGAACCTCAGATTTGGCATAGCAGTGCATTTAATTATGCTTGCATAAAACTGTATAGCGATGTGATTGTGTACTTCAGGTATTTTAATTATTAGGCATTTAAGCATTTATTTTATACTGTTTCTATAAGTTATATTCTCTATAAAATGCACAGCAATTTATCATTGAGATTCTCAAAAGGGCTGAAATTGCAAATCTTGACGTTGCTCAGCATTTCACCAATGCAAGACTTCCTCATTATGTCATTTTGAAGGTTCTCTCTCACATGCACAAATAATCATGTAAAAAACAGGAGCATATATCAGTGCATATATCGAGGTAACTGTTCGTGTTCACACTGAATGTTTGTAAGCTCTGTAACTGAAGTGCATGAGTTCAGGAAAGCAGCTTTTTGAGGAAAAACTACAATGTCCAGGTATTGTTTTCTTTGTACTATTGGAAAATAAGCTATACGAGTGGAATAAGTAAAGTGCTGTTTTATCACCTGTGAAGATGCACTCGGTCTCTTTCTGTTATGATGCTCAAAACATTCACATTTCACAAGAGAATACATTCACACACACATGCAAGTACAAACATAAATCATGCATACAGACGCATGTAAATGACAGTTTTATTATATGAACTGTCTGCATCTGTCTTCACTTATGCATAATGTCTCTGTATTTCCTTATTGGCCAATATTTCTGTTTACATTCAGTTTCTGAGATATTTCTGTAAAACCACATCTTTAAAACCAAATTATCTTATTAAATTTATATAACAGTCATTACTGTAACTGCAGCCCGCTCTGCTTTGGTTCATATTTAACTCCATTGTTTGGATCTGTTCTTTGTCTGAAGCATTAAAAACCCTCAAATGTTCACGAGTTTCAGACTGAAATCCTCTAGAGACTCGATTTCGCTGGCATTCGGCTGGCATTCGGCTGGCATCTCGGATCACGGATTCCCATCAAAACGAAATCCCAGCAATTAGAGCAGACTTACGGATTTACTGTAAGTCTTTTACTACGTAGACAATATTCAGGAAAATAGAAGAAGCTTTTTTTGGTTTATGGTTTTATTCAGTTCAGTCCTTTACAACAAGACAAATAAAAAATATCTCTTAAAAAATATACATCATTAAATGAAGGTCCACGTCCAATTAGCATGAATATATGCAATTCTCTTACTCTGTCAAGTGTGTATTTGTACACACACTAACACACACACACACACACACACAGACTGCCTCAAAATGTATTTAGACAATATTAGATAGAAAAGCAAGTGTGTGTGTGTGTGTCTCAGACACGCTGCAGGATCATTTCTCTTCACCAATGTTCACTTTTCTTCATCATGTTTAAAGTCTCGTGTGTTTGAATTGGTGTGTTGCTGATATTTAGTGGATGTTTGAACTTTGCAGTCAATTCTCCTCAATTTCACAGAGATGAAACGATCAACATCGTCCACTGATGACAATCCAACACAACACTGATGATTAATGACGACTGTCCTCAGATCAGCTCTTAGAGGTGACTGTCAAACACAACACAGACGACACTGTCCTCAGATCAGCTCTTATAGATGACAGTCAATCCAACACAACACTGATGATTAATGACGACTGTCCTCAGATCAGCTCTTAGAGGTGACTGTCAAATACAAAACAGACGACACTGTCCTCAGATCAGCTCTTACAGACGATCTGAACTCGTCTCACTGATGATTAATGACGACTGTCCTCAGATCAGCTCTTACAGACGATCTGAACTCGTCTCACTGATGATTAATGACGACTGTCCTCAGATCAGCTCTTATAGACGATCTGAACTCGTCTCACTGATGATTACTGACGACACTGTCCTCAGATCAGCTCTTATAGACGACAGTCAATCCAACACAACACTGATGATTAATGACGACTGTCCTCAGATCAGCTCTTACAGACGATCTGAACTCGTCTCACTGATGAACTCTGACAGTCAATCAAAGCAACACTGAACTCAGTCGAGCCGAAGAATCAGCCCATTATCTCCAGGAGAGCAGATAAACTCAATTTGTTTCCTAATTAATAAATTTCACAACTTTCACGTTATTATTTCCCCGTTTTATTAAAGCGAAGCTGCTTTGAAACAATCAGCATTGTATTATCAGTTTCACACATGTATTTTTAATGTCCTGCACACTCTCCTGAAATGATGTCATCTAATGTCCAACACACACTGAAGGCCGATGTGTTTGAAACAGCTTCTAATCAACGATAATCGGTTTAATTGTGTTTATGTTGATGTACAGCACATTGGTCAACAGTTGTTGTTTTAAATATATAATTGTTGTTTTAAGTATAAGAAGTCCCTGGGCTGGAGGCCCAGTAGCACCGTAAACCAGCTCAATCTTTTCCATCTCAGATAGGGGTATTACTTTATTTTATTTTATTTTTACCCTTAACTGTTTCTATTTATATTGATTGCATTTACTGAATGAGCACTGTGCCACTGTTCGTCCGACTGTTACCGTACTTCATTTTATTTTTGATTCTAAATTGTTTTATTTACTTTATTATTATGATTTTTTTTATTCTGTTTTAATTATTCTGATTTCTTTTGATTATTTTAATTTCTTCCATGTAAAGCACTTTGAATTGCCACTGTGTATGAAATGTGCTATATAAATAAACTCGCCTTGCCTTGCTAAATAGTGAACAATAAATATACTTGAAATACATTTATTTAAAGTATACTACTAATACATTTGCATATTTATGTACTGAATAAAAATACCCTGTAATTCTACTTTTAGTATATTAAACTGCCATACTTAAATTGGAACAGCTAATTTTGTACTTTAATAGTGCGGAAGTCCAACTAAAGATTGTGCTAAAGTGGAACTATTGCAAGAATACTTCGGGTACACTTTAAATATCTTGCATTTAAAGGTTAATATTATTCAAAGTTCATTCCCTTCTTATCAATATTGACATTAAAACACATGAAATGACCACAAGTAGTACCCCAAATAAAGTTCAACGACAATTTTTAAATCAATTCTCAAGCTAGGGTTTATAAATGAAGTGAGATTGGCTGGTATGATATGCGACATCTGTATATGTTGGGAGTCCGTGTGTGTCCAGGCGTTTGACTCTGGGTGTAATGGGTGGAGAGTCCGAGAGAGTCGGGGGAAGAAAGAAAACAAACCTGTGGCCCGAACTCCTCCTCCTCCAGAGATATATAACAGTGCCAAGACTCAAATCTGCATTCTTCTAATTTGCTCATCTCTGGAAAGACATCGCAGCTCCTCTCAGATTCTCTAAAGATGGAGAGCTGCTAATATAGTTTGGGAGTATCATGGCGCCGTCAGACACAGAGTTCGGGATGAAGGGTGTCCTTAAGGAATGGAGCGGACAAATCCAACCGGCCCTCGTCGCATCGTTCGTCTTCCTCTGCTGTCTGGAGGCTTGTTTTTGGGTCAGGAATCTCGCGTTTAAGAAGAGGCTTCCCGGGCCGTTCGCCTGGCCTTTAGTGGGCAACGCCATGCAGCTCGGACAAATGCCCCACATCACCTTCTCAAAGCTGGCCAAGAAGTACGGGAACGTGTACCAGATCCGACTGGGAAGCAGCGACACCGTGGTCCTGAACGGAGACGTGGCGATACGGGAGGCGTTGCTTCAACACAGCATTGAGTTCGCCGGACGGCCTAATTTCGTGTCCTTCCAGTCGGTTTCGGGCGGGACTAGCATGACGTTCACGAGTTACAGCAAACAGTGGAAGACGCACCGTAAGATCGCGCAGTCCACCATTCGTGCCTTTTCTTCGGCGAACAGCCAAACGAAAAAGTCCTTCGAGAAGCACATCGCCGCGGAGGCCGAGGACATGATCGAAACGTTCCTGAGCTTGAGCTCAAACCAGCGATACTTCAATCCGTCTCACGAGCTCACGGTCGCGGCGGCTAACGTCATCTGCGCCCTCTGCTTCGGGAAACGCTACGGTCACGACGACCAAGAGTTCAGGACTCTTTTGGGGAAAGTGAGCAAGTTTGGAGAAACCGTCGGAGCCGGAAGTCTCGTGGACGTGATGCCGTGGTTGCAGGCGTTCCCAAACCCAGTCAGGAGTGTGTTTCAGAGCTTCAAAACCCTCAACAACGACTTCTTCGCGTTTGTGAAAGGGAAAGTGGTGGAGCACCGGGAAAGCTACGATCCTGAGATCACGAGAGACATGAGCGACGCGTTCATTGGCGTGATCGATCACGCGGACACGGGTTTGAGCGAAGCTCACACTGAAGGAACGGTTTCGGATCTCATCGGAGCCGGACTGGACACGGTTTCCACCGCCTTGAACTGGATGCTTCTTCTACTGGTCAAACACCCGTCGATCCAAAGCAAGCTTCAAGAGCAGATCGATAAAGTAGTGGGTCGTGATCGACTGCCTTCGATTGAAGACCGGAGCAGCCTCGCGTACCTGGACGCGTTCATCTACGAAACCATGCGCTTCACGAGCTTCGTCCCCGTCACCATCCCGCACTCCACCACCTCAGACGTCTCCATCGAAGGCCTCCACATCCCCAAAGACACCGTGGTGTTCATCAACCAGTGGTCCGTCAACCACGACCCTCAGAAGTGGAGCGATCCGCACATCTTCGACCCGTCGAGGTTCCTGGACGAGAGCGGAGCGCTGGATAAAGACCTGACCAACAGCGTGATGATCTTCTCCATCGGGAAGAGAAGATGCATTGGGGATCAGATCGCCAAAGTGGAGGTGTTCCTGATCGCGGCCATGTTGCTCCACCGACTGACTTTCACCAGCGACCCCTCGCAGGACTTGAGTCTGAACTGCTCCTATGGTTTAACACTGAAGCCGTTTGATTATAAAATCTCTGCCAGATCCAGAGGAAGCGCATTCAGTGGAGCGTAAATGAGTGTGTGTGTGTGTGTGTGTGTCTCTGATGTAATACGGTATGAATCAGGTTTGTGCTTCATGTTCTAAAAGCAATTTTAGATTGTAAATACAGCTAACTTTTATACTTAAAAAAAGATTGTAGAAAATCTCTAAAAAAAAAAACCGCTGGGTTGTTTTAACCCAATTTTGGGTCAAATATGGACAAATCCAAACGTTGGGTTACAAATGTCATTAAAAAATGTCACATGTCTATATTTGACCCAAAATTGGGTTAAAACAACCCAGCATTTATTTGTGTAATAGTACACTGTAAAAAATGCTGGGTTATTTTAACCCAATTTTGGGTCAAATATGGACAAACCCAGCTGTTGGGTTAAATTTATAAATTGCATTTTTTAATTGAACAATTGGGTTTGTCCATATTTGACCCAAAATTTGGTTAAAATAACCCAGCATTTTTTAGAGTGTATGATCTAAATGTTTTGAAAGTAAAACATCAGGGTTTTTATAGTTCTTCAGTGTTTGTGCACTAAAACTCTACCATTGAAAACACTTTTAAACATTAAAAACTACACAAATGTACACTCTAAAAAAAACAACAACAAACCTTTGGGTCAAATCCAAACGTTGGGTTAAAATTGTCATTACAAAATGTTAACCCAATGTTTGAGTTTGTCCATATTTTAAAAATTATATTTTTAACCCAACATTTGGGTTAGCCCATATTTGACAGAAATTTGTGTTGAAACAACATAGCATTTGTTAGTGTAATAGTAGGATTCAATCTAAATGTTTTGAAAGTAAAACATCACGGTTTTATAGTTCTTCAATGTTTGTGCACTAAAACTCTACCATTGAAAACACTTTTGAACATTAAAAACTACACAAATATACACAAAAAATATGGACAAATCCAAACGTTGGGTTAAAACTGTCATTAAAAAATGTAACCCAATGTTTGAGTTTGTCCATATTTTACCCAAAATTGGGTTAAAATAACCCAGCATTTTTTTGTGTAATATAGCATTTGGGTTAGCCCATATTTGACTGAAATTTGTGTTGAAACAACATAGCATTTGTAAGTGTAATAGTATGATTCAATCTAAATGTTTTGAAAATAAAACATCACGGTTTTATAGTTCTTCAATGTTTGTGCAATAAAACTCTACCATTCAAAACACTTTTAAACATTAAAAACTACACAAATGTACACTCTAAAAATGAAAAAAAAAACGGAAAAAAAAAAACCTTTGGGTCAAATCCAAACGTTGGGTTAAAAATGTCATTAAAAAATTTAACCCAATAGCTGGGTTTGCCCATATTTGACCCAAAATTGGGTTAAAACAACCCAGCAATTTTTAGTGTATTCAAGTATTTTTTTCAAGCCACAAAAAAAGCAAATGTGTGTGTATGTACATATATACGTATTAAAAGAGCTATCAAATCGTATTGTTTTACCAAATATACAACGGTAAAACAAAAAAGCCATGTTTAATATGGATTTAAAGTTAAAATCATGAACCTGTAACTTTGATCAAAAAATGCTGCATTTCTTTTCTCCCATAAATTTATAAATGTTTTTTTATCAATGTAAATAAAATGCTCTGTTGACTCTAACATTGTGTATTTCATTCCATTGAATATTTCCATTCATGCTCCAAACCAGTCATCCTTTGCCAGAAATGGTAGTCTGCCGTTCTTACAACAACACACATATTAATAAAACACAGTTTGTAGAGCATGCAAATTAGAAGTCGAAATGCATTTGCTAATTTACTTTTCCGTATAGCGTCCAAAAGCATCATAACCGCATGCATGACCGTGCGAAGCGGAGTCTCAGGGGGAGTCTTACATTTACACTGGGTAATTCATAGCAGACACACACACACTGCTTTCCTCTCTCTCTTCCGGTCCTGACACCGCAGCGTTCTGGAGCGAGGCCAGGGCTGTTCTGGGCCATGCAGGGAACCACATACATGCCCCTGATTTACTGCCAACCACACACGCAATCGCACTCACACGGGACATGTCTTTCTGATAAACCTCCCCGCTGAAACACACTCGCCCCTTCATGGCCTCACCATCTCTCCCAAACACAACGTGTGCCATCAGATGTCCTGACCATCTCACGGAAACATCTCATCATCTCAAAGCAGCTTTACAGAAAGTGCACAAGTCCACATCTGGATTTACAAAATCAGATTTAGGTAAAAATCTATTAATGCAAACAGATTATTGAAATGATTGAAATCATTCTTTATTTCACCTTAAAATGGTAACACTTTACACATTAGTTATTGCATTAATTAGCACTCTAAAAAATGCTGGGTTGTTTCAACCCATATTTTGGGTCAAATATGGACAAACACAAATGTTGGGTTAAAAATGTCCTTTAAAATGTTAACCCAACTTCAACTTTCACTTTCAACCGTACATTTTGTTTTAATTACAATTTTAACCCAACATTTGAGTTTGTCCATATTTGACCCAAATTTGGGTTGAAACAACCCAGCATTGTTTAGACTGCATGAACTAACAATGAGTTACAGTATTTATTAATCTTTGTTCATGTTAGTTAATAAAAATACAGCTGTTCATTGTTTGTTCATTAACTAATGTTAATACAACCTTTGATTTCAATAATGTATTAATCAAAATTAATATCTGAGAACTCACAATTCTAACTTTTTTTCTCTAACAATTGTAAGTTTATATATATTTTTTAAAATATATATTTTATATAGTAGTTTATATATTTTTTAATATTTAAAAAAATGCAAGATATAAACTTTGCAAATGCAAGAAATAAGTATTTTATTATTATTATTTTTAATTCCATGGCGAAAAAACAAGCTTGCATCTGGTATCTTGTTTCCACCACAAAATAAAAAATAAAGAAGGTAATTTCAACTTATTTCTTGCAATTGCAAGTTTATATCTTGCAATACTGACTTTTTTCCTCATAACTGCAAGTTATAAACTCGCCATTGCAAGAAAAAGATTCGCAATTACCTTTTTATTTACTTTTTTATTCAATGGCGGAAACAATCATCCATATGATTGTCCATTGTGTATGTGCAATTTAGAAGAAAAGAAATGCATTAAAGTGCTTATTATCTAAACCAGAGGCAGTTCAACATTTACTATAATGATGTAAATAATGTTTTGGGGTTAAATGTGACATTTGACAAGTTGCATGAGATTGACTTTACTCCCAGAAGTGACATGAATCTATCATTAGTGACGTGTTTTGGACACTGAAAACACTGTAAAACCATTAATCAAACAACACATCTGCTTATTTAGACACAAAACTTTGTGTCCCATCATTCTCTGACTGCACAAGAGTGATAAAATACAGAAATGCATGCTAGAAACACGAAACGTACCACCACATCCAGAATAATCCGTCCAAAACCCTGCAATCGTCGTTAATTAAACTATCTGAACTCATAAGTAGGAACATCCTTAGGAGAACTCTAAGGCATCATATGACAGGCCTGGAAGTCATCTTTGGTGGTGCGAACCAACGCCAGTCACGCAAACGCTTGCCAAAAACAGCAGGAACGCGCTGCCAGAACGCAGTGACTCAACACTTCTGTGCTGAGAATTATCACACGTTCATGTTGCCCTAAATCACTCGGTCTCCGTTACAGATGGTGAGGCAATCCCCACGGGAAGTGGCTTTCGGACCTGAAGTGAAGTCCAAGAGATTTTAGCCAATGAGTCTGACAACTTAATAGATAGATGTGCTGTAGTGCCGATTACATCGCAGCTGCGGGAGGCAGATAAACCAGCTTTCTGGGAAATGAACACTGAATTTGCCTGATTTAGAAAGCCAAAGTACACATATATACAGTCAAACCAAGCAGAGATGGTGCAAGAGTGAACATTAGATCATAACTGGTGCTTTTGCTGATAATTTACTCGCCCCCATGTCGTCCAAGATGTCCATGTCTTTCTTTCTTCAGTCGGTTTTTGATGAAAACATTCCAGGATTTTCTCCATATAATGGACTTCAATGGGGACCAAACGGTTCAAGGTCCAAGTGAGAGTTTCAGTGCAAACTGTTCAAAGGGCTTTAAACGACACCAGACGATAAATAAGGGTCTTATCAAGCGAAACGATCGCTCGTTTAATAAATAAATAACAAAGTTTAAGTTTTATAAGCTCAAATGCTCGTTCTGTGATGCGCGTTCGTGACTCTCCTGTTCATCAAAATGAACGAAACTTTTTTTTTTTGAGTAATTTCGTTCATTTGATTCACTGAAACTTAAAGTCAAATGCTCTAATCCTGTGACACGATCCGGAACGCCGTTACATGAAACCATCATCCTTCTGAAGTCTGTACAGAGACAAACAACAGCTGTTTAAACTACAGGAGAAACACATGAGAATATGCTGCAAAAGCTCATTTATTTCAGTAATTCAACTCGACGGTGAAACTAATATATTATATAGACTCATTACATGCAAAGTGAGATATTTCAAGCCTTTATTTGTTATAATTTTGATGATTATGGCTTACAGATATGAAAACTTTAAGCCATAATCATCAACATTATAACAAATAAGGCTTGAAATATCTCACTTTGCATGTAATGAGTCTAATATATATTAGTTAAATTACTGAAATAAATGAAGATATTCTAATTTCTCTAGTTTCATCTGTATACATGTTATTTTAATGCTATCTCAGTGTGGATGGAAGGCAAAAATGTAGAGAAAAAGATACGTTTCAAATGTATCCGGATTAATGTGGATGAAGCACCAAAAAAAATAAAATCTAAATCCAGTTGATCACTGCAAAAACAGCCGGTGAAATGTTGGCAAGATTTCAGTTTAAATGTTTTCCTTGACAGAAGAGAGCAGGAGCCCATAAATGCACAAACACACACACACTCATAAACAAACATACAGGCATGAAAGTGTCCGTTCACACGCATCTTTTACCTGTAGACCCTCGAGCAAACAGGGTTTATGTGTGAGAGAGAGAGAGACGGCTTGGCAAATAAAAACCACAGACTACGAATAAACCAACTGCACATTGCTTCAGTAATGCTGGTTTCTCATCAGTTTTATAATTATGATAGATATCCAGATCTGCAAACATGTTTGACCAACGTCAACAGCAGAAGCCATTCCTGATGATACACACACACACACACACACACACAGTGTCGGTGTATTGGCAATGAATGGGTCAAGAACGCCATCAACGATAGTGAGTTTATCTTAGTTCTGGTGAACCTGACCTGAAACCAACACAGTTTAAACAAAACAACAGCTGTCATATAGTTGGATCTGCTGATATGTGGTGGTTTACAACTCAAAAAAGATCTTAGTTCTGTTCAGCTGAAAATACAATGTTAAATGCAAACTGGGATGTTAACGTGATATTCATTTTTTTCTTTTGTCGATTTCAATGTTTGTGTCCAACAGTGTTGGGTAAAGTTACTCTAAAAAAGTATTACTAGTTACTAATTACCTCTTCAACAGTGTAATTAGAATACTGTACTAATTACTCTCTCTGAAAAAGTATTTAATTACTTTTAATTACTAATTACTTTCAAAATGCCATATCAATCTCAACCAGCTGAATAATACAAGGATAGACATGAATCTGTGTTAATTTTTTCAAATAAATACTATAAATTGCATGAATTATCCTTAAACTGACCAAGGTGGAGAAGGTTACATTATAAAAACATACTTTTTAGCATCAGACAATACATTTTGATGTTAAACCCACTACTGTTTTATGTCTGATCTCATGACATTTCACACTTTTTTCATACATATTTTACAATAATTCATACGAATTTGTACGATTTAGACAACTCATAAAATGCATACGAATCACTGTGAGATCGGATTGATCTGTACACAGTATTTACCTCAATTACATCAGAAGTAACTGTAATTAAATTACAGATAAATGAAGAGTAATCCCTTACTTTACATTTTCAAGGGAAAAGTAATTAAATTACAGTAACTAATTACTTAGTAATTAGTTTCACCCAACACTGGTGTCCAACCAAACCAGTCATTTATCAGCGTAAAATGACCTCATGCTCAAAAACATCAAATACATTTGGTTTTGCATTGACCACTTTTGCCAAATACTCTCAATGGAAAATAGCTAAAGTCTAAATGGCATCAATTATCATATTCATAACACTTTCCTGAAGCTCAAACAGTACAGCGTTGGTGCTTGCAACACCAGGGTCATGGGTTCGATTCCCAGTGTGCATGAACTGATAATAATGTAAATGTGTGCCTTGAAATGCAGTGTAAGTTGCTTTGAATAAAAGCGTCTGCCAAATGCATAAATACATATATTACTGCATCATATTTGCATTCTTCCTAGTGTCAGCAATATACATCTGTGTAGAATTCCCAATAAAGCTTTTCTCATTTACATACCATTTTGTGCTTCTTCTGTCAGGCAACACAAGAAATATTGGTTGAAACGTGACTATGCTAAGCAGGAGTCACTCAGATATGCAAATTAGCCCCGCCTCCACTTAATTACACCTGATCCACTCAGTCAACTGTAAATATGGAAAGTGGAAATATTGGTTATAATTCAGCCATATTTTGAACCAGAAACTGATTCAGAAGAAGTATACTGGCAGGTCGTAATAAATCGTCACAATGCTGAGAAAACGCAACTCATTATAATTTTAATAAAGTTGTAAAGACATTATTTTTGTACAATAAACAATTGCTGTCCAATATATCCGAAGAACCAGAAAAAAACACTGAACTAGGGAAAGTGTAGACGAGAAAGTTAGACTAAATTTGTTGTAGCCAAAAAACAAAAAACACAGTAACTGGAATAACCAGGCAATGGGATTCCATTACCACAGCCTTTCATTCATGAGACACTCAGTAAACAGGAACACAAGCACAGGGAACGTTCCTGGAATTGTGGTTAAGCTCATCTGGAAAAGTAATTGGCGAATGATCGCTCGATTCACATGCAACATAAAAATAATTCCTCTCCACAGAATTACATCAGCAAGTGACAAACAGAAAACACGCCAATTAAATGTGTGTGTGAATAGGAAACATGCAAATGGGAACTCCCCGGAATTGTCTCAGTACTGACATTAATATCCAACAATCAATCCCACCTCGTAAAATATAAAAATGAGAATGTATTTTATTATATAATGGGTGTGTTCGGTAACATGGATTCATTTAAACCCTGACGGAATATGCAGATATATATATATATTTTTTTTCATTTCTTGCATTTGCATCAAAATCAGCCAAAATATTTATTATACACGCAACGGGCGTGCATGGGACGAGTCGAATTTGATTAATAATGGGCGTTCAGGTTATGGAGATCTGCAGGTGCAGAGTTCATGTGGGTCTGTAAAATTAAAAATTAAAAATAAGAGACACTTCAACACATTTAAGAAACTGCCCTACATTTACAATACATTTATTTCACTATACTATTGCACATTTCTCAATATTAAGCTTAAAATGTGTTTAATATCACTATTAGTAAGAATAATATGAATAGGCAAGATATTTAAACCTAAAAAATACTTGCAATAGTTCCACAATAAAATAAACGTAAGTATATCTTTAGTTGGTCTTCAACACTAAGTACAACATTAGTGGTTCCAATTTAGCAGACAATTCTAAAATTACAATTTATATTAAGGACATGAATATGTAAATGTATTTATAGTATACTTAGCATTAAATAAATGTTTTTCAAATACATTTTAGTATATTTATATTTCACAAAGGAGAAAAAAAGCGTCATAATAAATGCCATGTTCACTGTGGCCTCTTTTATGTCAGCAATTATGGCTTCTTTTCTTTTCCATGACCCATTTGTCTTTATAGCATCTTTGAAAATGTGCCTCTATCTTCCGAATAACAGCTTAAGCTGCTTTGATGTGGTTTCTCTGTTGATCCGGCGAACACGAAGACCACACGCACCATTGGACGGGGCCAGTGGAGATCTTCATTCAGTTCTTACCTGATACTTTCATTGGCGATTTAAAGCAACACAAGTCACTTTTTCTCTGCGGTCGTTCCACCAACAAAGCTCTTGAACGTGACAAATTCACATTTACGACGTTAATTTCCGATACACTCTTAGAAGAAAAGGTTTTATATAGAACCTTAAAAGGTTCTATCAGCGCTACGTATTTGGAACCCTTAAAAGGTTCTATACACTCTTAAAAAAAGGGTTCCTCTGGGTTCTATATAGAACCCCGGGGGTTCCGTGCTTGGCCAATAGAACCTTTTACCAAAAAAAAAGTTCTATATAGAACCATTTTGGAGTTCCATATATGAAGCGGGGGATGGAACCATTTCTGGTTCTAAATAGAACCATTTCTTCTAAGAGTGCAGCATGTGAAGGCAGTGTAAAGCAACACCAAGTCACTTTTTCTCTGCGGTCGTTCCACCAACAAAGCTCTTGAACGTGACAAATTCACATTTACAACGTCAATTTCCGATACACTCTTAGAAGAAAAATTTTTATATAGAACCTTAAAAGGTTCTATCAGCGCTACGTATTTGGAACCCCCAAAAGGTTCTATACACTCTTAAAAAAAGGGTTCCTCTGGGTTCTATATGGAACCCTGGGGTTCCGTACTTGGCCAATAGAACCTTTTACCCAAAAAAATGGTTCTATATAGAACCATTGTGGAGTTTCGGGGATGGAACCATTTCTGGTTCTAAATAGAACCAGTTCTTCTAAGAGTGTAGCATGTGAAGGCAGCGTAAAGCAACACCAAGTCACTATTTCTCTGCGGTCGTTCCACCAACAAAGCTCTTGAACGTGACAAATTCACATTTACGACGTCAATTTCCGATACACTCTTAGAAGAAAAGGTTCTATATAGAACCTTAAAAGGTTCTATCAGCGCTACGTATTTGGAACCCCCAAAAGGTTCTATACACTCTTAAAAAAGGGTTCCTCTGGGTTCTATATAGAACCCTGGGGTTCCGTACTTGGCCAATAGAACCTTTTACCAAAAAAAATGGTTCTATATAGAACCATTTCCGGGGATGGAACCATTTCTGGTTCTAAATAGAACCAGTTCTTCTAAGAGTGTAGCATGTGAAGGCAGCGTAAAGCAACACCAAGTCACTTTTCCTCTGCGGTCGCCCTACAGGTTGGAAGTGGAATTGTCCATTACCGCTGTGGTAAATAATATAGCCTAGCGCATCCTACTGTCACAAACACACACTCGCGGCTTTGGAATGAGCGATGTCCACAGACGAGCTAGAGTATGTTGCATGATTTCATGAAATGCGACATCAGAAACGAAGAAAAGCTAAATAATGACTATTGTAACGCTTGACCTAAAGCAAGTCAAATTTGTAGTTTTCTTATGTCTCAAAGATGAGGTTTAAGAGGTCAAATTATAGACAACTTTTTATATTGACTAAAAATGCAAGTTTAACAAACAGTCCCGGTCGCATGCAGCGGCAGGACTCGACCCGTCACGAAGAGGCCCAGGAAACTTGTGAAAGGTCGCAGAAGATCTGTAGATCCCAAACGGAGGAGAGGATCGTGAAGAATAACAGCGTGAGGATGAAGGTGCTTAAGGGAATGACCCAACAAACACACTGTTCCCGAGACATGTTTACACAGCCTGAAAGCATTACGGGTCCTACACCCGTCCGACACGACCGGCAGCGCGAGGCTTTCCTGCGTCACGGTTCATCGAGACATCATCACGAATAAAAGTTCCTTTTCAGCAGGTAAAGTACATTAAGAAGAGTCCAGCAAATCCTTCAGGTCTGGTTTCATTTGCATTAAGCTAATTTATGACAGCATGTGTTTCAATAACTCATCAAAATAAGTCAAGCAATTTTAAACTTTTTATATAAGTTACACAAGAAAGTCAGTTTAATGTTATTTAAGTTGATTTGACTGTAAAAAAAAAAATATTTCCATGATTTGTAATCACAACATTATTTCTTTTGTCAAATCAACCTAAATAATTTATGTAGTTCAGATAACATAATATTTTACGTTTCTGATGATTAAATCAATCAGCTTCATTGTATTAACTCAATTTTTCCATTTCCATGAACTTAAATGTTTAAGGCAGCCAGGTTACTTCATTGTTTTAAGTTAAACCAACAATATTTTTTTACAGTGCAAGTTGACTGCGCTTAAAAATAAAAGCAGCAACTTTTGATTTTTACAGTGAAATAAACATATCAAATGTCATTTTAAACATGTTATGTGACTTTTAATGATGCATTTGAATGATTTGCAAAATGTTAGAGCGATTGTGTGTAATAAATTGACACGTTCATGCTCTTAACACAAAATAATAAATGATGATCAGGGGCTTGAGCAAAACCCAGCGGACATGGGTCGATTTCTGCCCACTTTGCATATAAAGATGATTTAATGTGCATGATCATTTAATCTGGTGTGTGACCTTGAGTTGATGTTTGTTGACTTGCTGCTTGTATTTGTAGTTCTCTTCTTTCGGACAGAAAGCGTTGCGTAATCAGAAGCTGTCGAACGCTTTCAAACGTTCCTCGTGGACTGAGAAGGTTCAGATGAACCTCAAATAGCTCATTCTGGGATGTGATGTGAAGTTAATAGCAACGCTACCGTCATTACTCTAATGCGAATGTTTTTAGAAATGGAGAGCGATATTTCACTCAAAGGACCAGCGCTGTATATCTGGCAGAGACTCGGATCTGATCTCTGCCAAAATACAGATTGTTTGAGAAGGATTTGTGGGGTTTCAGTTCAGATGTAGGGCTGTGAATTATTAGCCCTCGCACACAGAAACACTAACATCCCACAAATTAAATCATTTATATGAATTATTGTTGATGTATGAAACAGTGATATTGAATGTCAAATTGAGACTTCTCATGCTTCTCAAAAGTAACTCTCATTTAGAGTTTCGGTGAAGATCTCAAGCCTCAAACTGCTTTATTTTGTTATTTCTATAGTGATTTATACAATAGAGCTTTATAACAGTCGGGTTCCAGATGTAAAAATTGAACGATAACTTATAAATCTTTAAAGACAGTCCTGCTGTGAGCTACGAGGATGTTATTCGATGGTCGTGTGGTGAAAAACTACATTACCCATGATGCTGTGCAGAAAATTCCACCAATCAGAGTCGAGTGCCAAACTAGCTTTAGCTCCGCCCACTCCCGTGAAAACTTCCGAATTGACGTATACGAGTCGATCTCTCCAAACTCACTATAATATTTACATGCATATGCATGTTTTTTAATAAACTTAAAACATACTGTTTATATATATAATCGACATCTTTAAATGCACAGTTTCTTTTCAATTATGCTTTTTGCAATTTCCCTCACTAAAGCCGTTAAGCTCAGTTCTGTACCTTTGTATTTTTGTCTGATTTTGTTTCAAATTAAAGTTCGTAATGTTATGATTCTTCTAGTAGCTGGTCAGTTCGATCATGGCTTGTGTCGCTTTAACAAAGACATTTTTTTAAAAATCTCAATGAACGAGTAAATCTCTGTTAAACTCTATACAGATTGTGTCAACACAGCTTCACAGAATTAAACAGGAAAATAACAGAATTAATGATACAAACGTCATCAAATATGAGATAAAAAAATCAGGTTCTACTACTTTTAATGAAACTGTTTGAGATCCAATTAACGCTAGACTTTTTTAATATAAATTACAGACATGTACTGACGGTACTAGCGACTATAGTTTGCTAACGATGCTTTCGGGAAACACTCCAGCGTGGTTGAACGATACTTTGCGACAATGCACTCTTAGCAGAAATGGTTCTATTTAGAACCAGAAATGGTTCCATCCCCCGCTTCATATATGGAACTCCAAAATGGTTCTATATAGAACCATTTTTTTGGTAAAAGGTTCTATTGGCCAAGTATGGAACCCCAGGCTTCTATATAGAACCCAGAGGAACCCTTTTTTAAGAGTGTATAGAACCTTTTAGGGGTTCCAAATACGTAGCGCTGATAGAACCTTTTAAGGTTCTATATAGAACCTTTTCTTCTAAGAGTGTGGGTTTCGAGAATCATTCGCGACTAGTTAGTTGATTTCTCCAACGAGTTACAGCGCTGTACGGGAAACGGTTAAGCTCGTGATGAGGGCAGGTGTGGAGACTGGATAATGAGACGCTCTCCTTCATATCAAACCCTACCCTGAGACAGGAGCCGGTGTGTCTGCTCCAGTCCTCAGAGCTGGGAATGTGCCTCCGTGGAGAGACCATTAAAACAGGCCTGGACTCTGGCTGACTCCCCAGCAGTCAAGACCCCATCAAGTCTCCATCCAAATGGGTTTCTGGGGGGTAAAGACACACACACACACACACACAGCGCTACTCCACACCCCCTAGGTAGTGCGCGGTCACACTGCCAGTATAAATAAACAGAGTCGTGAAGCCCGACCCGAAAGCTCCCGGGAACGCTGGCAAATGTGTTTTGTTGCGGTGAACGTTGTTCCTGTTCTATAGCGCTGTTTTTTAAAGCCGAATGAAAATA